>NW_021938789.1:42826090-42829907 GCF_001715985.3 Manacus vitellinus | reverse complement strand
CCCCTGAACTACAGTGAGTGGCGATCCCAGCACCTCGGGGATAACTCACCTCTCCTGTGCCGTCCCCAGGCACGAAATCCTCAGCCCTTCCCTCTTATCACTAGTTAAACCCTGCCAACTCAAACCCAAGCAGCCCCTTCTTCCCTCAAAAGAAACCATCTAGTTTATCCATGACTCGTCTCCCTGTGTTCTTATGCTTTTCCACAAAAATATTTCACTGTCAGGCCGCGGCTTGTAAACTCTTCGGGTGGTCTCCTCAGGCAGCCAAATGTCCACGCTGTGCTTTTATTTTAAGGAGAAATGAGAAAAGCATTTGATTACAAGGGGCTCTCAAACAGGCCTATTTAATTTTGATTTCTTCCCACTTGGATCTATAAATATAGCTGAAGATTACAAAGGGTTGTAAAGTAAATACCAAAAGGCAACACTCACAGTTTTCCACACAGCTACACCCTAAACCCATAATATGAGGAAATCTGTACAAAACTTTGAAGTGCTATTATAGTTTGTTATATGACAAAACACTGGGATTTCTATGTATTTATTTAGCCACCTGCCACTCCCTCAGCAAGTTTTTAAATCCGTTTTTTTTACTATATAGGAAAACAGTATTAAGGGGAGTTGTATTTTCAAGTTACTTGGATTACAAAAACATTAACTGAAAGCAAATTCATGATAACAATGTATCTTTGACTCATACTTGCATGATAAAATCAAAATCTTCTTTTAATTTATTATTTTGGGGGGGGGAGGGAGGAAGGAAGCCTTTGATTCACCTATTTTCTCCTTAATTATTTTCCTCCAACTGAATGTTATTCTTATGATTCTAGCAAGAAATTTTTAAAAGTAATTTTGACCTCAGGTCCCATTAAATAAACAATTAAAACCACAAAAAGACAAATTATTAGTAGTATTTCTGCTCATTTGGGAGCACATTGAAGACAGCAGTTGATACAGATGATCTAATTAAACCAAATGATGTAATAAAGCAAAACAGAGGATTAGGAAAATTTCCTTTCCCTATTTAAATTCTCTGTGATCCAGACTATAGCATGTCATGTGTTCCAAACCCAGATTCTAATATTGCAGCCAACGGACTTATATTTGAAGACCAGATTTCTGTTGTTGTTGTGTTAGGAGTTTGTCAGGTTGCCTACTTTGAACTTTAATCTGGTTTTTTTTATAGTGTATCTCATTTGCAGTTCTCTGTGATGTTTCCAACCTAAACAGAGTTGCTCTCTTGGTTAAGATGGACATCCTATGCTGTGATTTCATTTTAGAGTATTATCAGTGTATTTAACTCAGTATGAGTTAGATCTCTACCAGCATAGTTTGATCTACTGAAGTTTATGGAAAAACCTTAATGAATCTGAGTTATCTCAGCAAGGTGCTGGCTGAAGGATCAGGATACTAATTTCTCATACAAGCGGTACACTTTTCCAGTAGGAGAGGACTTGATATTTACCGTGTAACACAGCTTTTCCTCTTTGTTACATTTATAAGAAAGCTGTTTGGTTTGTATCGGAAAGCTTGAATAGAATCCACTGAAGTCATGTGTAGCTTGGCTGCTAAGGATTTGAGCAAAGCTAAAAGAAAACATTTGGTTTAAACACTGGATTGCAGTGGTGTGTTCTTGGAACAAGAACAAAAATATTTTGCTATTAAACGAAAATATTTTTAATTACAGAAGAAACCACACTGAGTTTGTGATGCCTGTTTGAAGTCTTGTGTCTACGGAAAAGCACTAACAGTAACTTTCAAGTGTTTTCCATCAGAAGGCATTGGATGTAATTCTTAGTGCCAATAATTCTCTGGTATTATATAATGTATTCTTCCTAAAATTAGTAGAAGCTATGTTGTCACATTTTGAGCAGTTCTGACAATTACTCTACTGTCTATATATGTAAAATTTGTACTCTGAAATTAAAAATTATTAAAATCCTAGTGCAGTGAGCATAGGTGTGTAGCAGCATTGATAGGTATGTCCTCCAGGCATCCCTATATGCCATGGGATTTTTTTGAAAGGATGTATTTATAGGCAAGCTACCCTGAAATTTAGTGTTTCTGCAATGAAAAGTTGCAGCTAGCAAAGAGCACACAAATTGTTTCTTCTGTAATTTTAGAAAAGAAGGTAGTAATACTAAACCATTTAAACTATTAAACCAACTGCAACTACTCAAATAATTTACTGAGATTACTCAGGAGCATAACTGTGGGTACTTGAGAATGTGCCATGGCATTAATCATACCATAAGGAGCTCTCAGCTCTCAGTTTCCAAACAGGAGAGTTGAATTTTCCAAGAGTATGGCTTTCCCTATACCATGCATGTATTAAGCTCAACACTGAATTAATGGGGTGATGGCATGCTACTAATACTGCATATTAGCTCACCACCTAAAATTGTTGAGGAATATTTGAACTTTAATAACTGTAGCAATGAAGATGAAACAAAGATGACCCTCTATGAAGCTGAAAGAAAGACTTCAGGAACAATACTGTCCATATGCCTTTCAATGTTCCTTATCAGACACCTGAAGAAGGTATTTTGTGGAATATAATACTCTTCCAAGTACTGATCCTGCCTAAAAACTTCTCAACTTGGTAATAGGTGCAGCCAAAACATTATGGGGTATGTATGTGCAGGCTGAACCACTTTAAAAGCAGTCAAAAGAAACATTTTGTGTTGGTTCTTTGAACCAACTGACAGCAGTCCAGATCATTAGAGTCTCTTCTCAATAACCAAATTTGAGTGGGTGCTACAGACTGTGAGATAAAAATAAGACTAAATTCAAAATGAGAGATTGTTTGTTCACTAGTTTCAGTGTCAGATTATTTTAATTTGAAGCTGTACTCATTGCCTCTTTCAGGACACAGAAAATAAACTACGTTTGACATGTTCTTCAGAAAACCCAGATCTGTCTGATAGGGTAAGATTCATCTCATTTAACTTTAGTTGGGTATATATCAGAACTAAGCTAGTTGCCTGCTCTTCTATAGAGATAAGAAAGAGCAGAAGAATTATTTATCCAAGCTTCTTTGGAATGGCATGTGTTAATGTCTGTCTTTTCACATTGGGTACGGAAATACAAGAAATACAGAAATGCTGTAAATACCAAAACTTTTGAAAGCCAAACCAGACAAGATTAACTTCATAGTCTGCAACTTGACTGCATCCCTTTCATATGAAGATTAACAATTTTGGAGCACAGCTTTAATCCCTCAAGAGTTAGCTGAATGAATTTGTGCGTGTGTATATGTGTGTGTGAGTGTGTGTGTATGTATATAAAATAACAAATATTTCATATATAAATATTTAGGAAGTTTATAGTGAAGAATATGTGGAATCAGGCAATCCAAGGGAAGGTTGCAATAGGACAATTAAGTTAAATGATAAACCATAACTATTTGAATAAGGTTGATCTATTTTTATCTTTATAAATGTGGTCTATCTAAAGGCAAGTTACATGGGAGTTTATGAGGCAACTGAAAAATAGGGCACTTGGTATTGTAATTATTAATATAAATTTTTTTGATCTCCTCCCTCCTTACAGACATGCGTCACTAAATTGGAGGGTGAGTAAATACATCTGGGTTTGGTACAGAGTAGTAAACTAAAATCAAGCAGTCTATGCTGAACTCCATTTTCCACCATCCAATCCACTTACCAGTTCAACAGTACAGCTTTAATTGCAGTAACATGATTTGTAATACGTCAAAGCTGTAGGGAAGGCTATACTAGATCTGGAGCAATACATAACAAGAAAGTAAAAAAAAAAAAGAAAAAGGAACAATGTAGATTTTACTTGCAGACTCTAA
>NW_021938789.1:42810685-42825296 GCF_001715985.3 Manacus vitellinus | reverse complement strand
GCTGATTCTATGATTCTATGAAATTCAGCTGGTTTTACATGCTTTAGCATGTAATCCCTTTACCGTTGTCACGCAGTAATTGTGCTTTATATGTAAGATTCTTTTCTCATTGATATATTTGACCTAATCCTCCAATGTCTTATATGCTATAGAAAGTGAATAGAAAAATTTGCATATTGGTAACTAAGGTTATATACTTTGTAGAGGTACAGAGTCATATCTGCAGTCTTTTAAAGAGAAACTCAAGCTAGGTTCGAATGAACTAGTTCAGCTACTGGAAACAGTGTAGCCATGGCAGCAACCAGTTCAGTTTCAGCTGTAAAAGCTGCCTGTAAAGGTAAGTAAATATTTGGACAACTCGCTGGCACTCAGTTCTTGTGCTACAACAGTTACACTACTTCAGCTATTTTATGTGCCACTCAGGATGACCTCAGCCTAAGGAGACAGCATAGTTGTACCCGTTGGCTGCTTGATGCCTTGCCCAACAGGCTTAGAAGCACTCGAGAAAAGAAAAGCAAATTTAAAACTCTACCAGTTCTTTATGAGTATCTGTGTAGCAATCTCTTGATCCAAAACGTGAGACTGTAACAGACGCTTATTCCTAGTCTTGAGCTGTCACTACCTTTTCCCTCCTCCCTTCCCCCCTTCCCTCATCCCCCATTATAGAGGAAGTGATAACAATTATCAGTGTATCCAAATAGTATTATCAGTTCTTGTATGTATACATTTTCTGTAAACAATATGTTTACATATTCATTTAATCATTCAGATGATCATTTTACAAACTTATTTTTGTTTCTGCACTGCTGAACTGAGGAGCCCAAGAAGACTAGTGACTTTAGTCAGTACTGTTTCAGAGTGCCCACTGAAGGCCTGATTCCATTCCTCTTAAAAACTGCAAACCTGGCTCATTTCACTAAGTTGCTTTATAATGCAGCGCCTATTCAGGGAAATAGCCATGTGGTAAGACACTGTTCAATGTGTTGAAGAGTGTTGGTCTCAAGGCTCTAGGACTGATCATTTATTATTCACATGGGTTTATTTACTGCCCTGAAAGAACATAAGCAGGCTAGTACTTCTGGGGCAATGAGATATACCATTAAGGTGCCTTGTGAGGCCTGTTATCTAAATTTACTTTGCACCACTGCTTTTGTATTCAGTGTCTGAGGATGGTTTTTACATGGTGATTGAGGTATTATTAGCAACTGAATGATTGTTAGAAACCACTATAGCTAAGCCAGCTGACCTTATAATTCTGCTGCCCTTAAAATGGATTTCAGTAAAGGTATATTTTATACCTTTACTGAATAATTTACAGACCTCTTTTACAAGACACCACAAAGGATCAATAGAGATATAAAACATGCCCACTGCTGTATATGCCAACTACTGCAAAATACCACAGTGTTCTTTTTGCAGAACAAATTGCAAACATATGCACCAATTCAATACAGATTATTTTCTTTAAATCATACAAGCTACCCATTAATTAAGTAGTTAATAGTGATTTTTAGTTCTTTTATTTTTCTTATAATTAAAAAGTTACATAGAAGAAAAAAAGAAAAAGTTGCTTTTCAGTGGTCTGCTTAGGGAACAATAATGGCTATTAGTTTTTCAGGGTTTATTTCTGTCTTAAATCTGTGTATATATGCTAATAGTTAGAAGCTGTGTTTCCATGAGGATAGCAAGATGTTTTAGACATATTTTGTCATATTTTTGCCATTCACTAACATTTTCTCCTGCTGTTTTTTGTATGTCTACTTCAGAAAAAACTTAAGATCCAAACAAATATTTTCCATTTTAATAAGAAAGAATATCAGTTTTTAAATGTCAGAATTGTCTATCAGAGCTCTTTTCTCAGCTTTAACTACTGGACAATATTTTTGTATCACCTAAGACAAATAAATTTATGATGAAAAGTGATTAATGTTTTGATCAGATGGTGACTAGGGATTTGATATGGGGTAGTGAGGTTGGAGGGGTTACTTCTTACTCAGCAAACACACATTCCTGGCTTGCTGCAATGTTTAGTAAGATGTGTTTGCATAAAATACTATGAAAGGTGGTGTGAAATAATTTTTCCTTCATACTGCAGTAGTATGGTCATGATTACAAATGGGGATTTTTAGAAGTACAAGAGGGAAATGCCAAATACATGGAAGAAGAAAAATGTCCTGGTGAAGAGGTTAAGCACTGGAATTTCCTGACAAAAATGCTGTGAACTCTACATCATTGGAGATACTCAAAATTTGACCAGCTATCAAAGCCCTGCTTTGATAACAGGTTGGATTGCATGACCTCCAGAGATGCCTTCTAATCTAACTCTCCTACAATTTAAAGACAACTGCCTGTGCCCTAAATTAACTTTTGTTTCAGTCATAGGGAAAGATGAAAAGACTGTAGGCCAGACAATTTATAAGAGAAAATGAATACACAGTACAAATTTATGTTTTTGTTTCCACATGTACTATTTTAGAACATGGTTTCCAGACTGACTTGTTCGAAATATATTCTTTAATGTGTCTATAGGCTGAGCTGCTCTGTATTAATTCTAAAAAAAGCTTGACCCAGAGTTAATTTTAGAGGTGCTAGCAAATGCTGCTGTTATAAAGCATCTTTTCCTGTTTATGGTAAGAACAGATCTTCTCTTTTCTCGTACTTATTACCTTGCCAAAACCAGAGGTCGTTAGCAAGGTGAATGTCTGTTATTTCAGTGCTGCTGTCAATATAATTTTAGGAAATACACACAACTGCTGTACAATACAAGTTTTCAGATGGAAAGAAACGGTATTTTAGTCCACGTTTTTCCCATTACTGTCATTGAGGTTTGTATTTGGCATAAGAGATGTCAAGATTTTTTTAATTATTATTTATTTATTTAGAAGCTGTACAGGATATATCGTTGAAACATGGAGGTCCCTGTAGTTTCCCTTATACAGCTAATTTCTATAAACTAAGAAGGGGTTTTTAAAAGCTGTAATGATTGCAACTAATACAAGTGCACATCCATTAGGACTTAGGATATCTTAGCTGAGCTGACATTAGCAGTACTTAAACAATACAAACAATATACTTGTATAGAAAAAAAGCAACCTCTTTAGTATGTATTCATGCAAAAACCTGGGAAGTCAATAAATATATAATGCAGACAACTTTTCCTCCATATTTGGTAATAAAGTGCAGACATACAGTCAGTTTTCCAGGTTTTCACTTTTAGGTGAGAATCTCAAAAGTATTTTAAAAATGGACAGATGAATGTGAAGAAAAATTAGGGTCCCAAAATACGTATATAAACTTATTTGAGAGATTCAGAGTAGAGTTCCAACCCATCAAAATCTTTGATAGAGAAGGCTGGTCACAGGTCCCGTGTAACTGGGCTATCAAAAAACAGTGAAAATACGTAAAAAATATAATTAGAAGCAACTTGCCCAACATTGCAATGCAGAGATGGAAATAGAATTCCAGTCTTTTATCTTAAAATCCCAAGATAAACAGTAGATTTGCAGTGTTCCCTATTCCCTATCTTCTATACAGTTTTGGATTTTATGGTTTTTGGCAGGCTAGCAAAGTTTAGCATAACATTGTGGGCTTATGTGGCCTTCTTTCCCTCTGTAATATTCTTGGAACAATATCATAATAAAGTGATGTTAAAAGGATTATTCCAGCACATTCTGATTCTGAAGTTTCTTCCCATATTCCATATACCAGAGGCCTGATCTGTCTCACATCTGTGCAACCGTGCACACAGCCACTCCGCCTATACCAACATGTTTTCATTCGGGGTTTATTGGAAATTTCCAAGATTTGTTTATTCTAGACACACTAGATTTCCCACTGATAAAAAATAGTGCGATGTTTGCTTATAGTGCATAGGTCAGTGAGCTGAAGTCAGAAAACCTCATCCCGTTTCTGATGTGCAGCTGAACCTTGGAGAGGCCACCACTGTACAATCCTATTTTTATCTAATAACTGGGAAAAACCATAATACTTTCCTTTCTACAAAGTCTGGATGCATATAGATAAAAAATACTGAATATTTTATTACTAATAAGAAATTTTTATAAAAATCAACTGAATATCCATTGCATACTAATATTTGAAGGAGGATTGAGAACATTAAAATTATGTAAAACTTAGGTTAATATTTAAAGAAGACACTGTTACAATATGTAAAAAATAACCATATCTTTATTTTCTTATTGACTTAAATCTGTAAGTTATTCAACAAAATCTTAACTTTTTGTTACCTTGAGAGTCTTATAAAGGAAAGAAAGCACATCATACAAACCTTGAATGAAAGCAAGAATATACAGAAAGTACCTCAGCCATGAGAAAATTTGCAGAGCACAGGGAAGGAGTAGGAGAGGAGGGTGATGAAAATAAGAATGAATAAGGAAGTTATAGTAAATTTAGGCAGAAGAGAAGCAGTCACTTTATATATCCCTCAAGAATTTGAGTTTGGCAATTCATGACTGTCTTGGATTCTACCGTCAGTAAGAATTAAAGTTTTTTATAACTGAATAGTCAGTATGAAAATGAAATATTTATGACCATTATTCTCATACTACAGCTTCTATTCTTAAGAAAATTTAAGTAGTCATTTTAAATCCTGCAGAAGAGAAATTGTTGTTGTTCTCAACCTTTTTCACATTATCCTAGCATACAGAAAAAGTGATATAGGGTTTTATCAATTTTATTTTGAAAACTTCTTTCTAGATCCAAAAATTGCTGATGATTATAACCCACCACTTACTTGGTGCCTAAGGACTGAAATAAAACGTGATTCTTCATTTCTCTTAAAAATGTTGGATTTTTCTTAAAAATGTTAAGTCCACAAACATTTTTCTCAATGCTTTATAATATAGTTAGTTAAAACTTGGTATTAGTAATGCCAAGGTCACAGTTTCAGTCCCCTGTATGGGCCATTCACTTAAGAGTTGGACTCCATCCTTGTGGGTCCCTTCCAGTTCAGAAGATTCTGTGATAGAAATCTAGTAGAATTTCAAGGATTTTATCAGTGACCTGCAGAACTTAATGAACTTCCATTAACACCAAAACTGTTAATCCAATACCTCCCTAAACACTTTACAGATTTAGCAGAAGATCTATTAAAGCAGATAATAAATTTGTCAGAAGAAAAGCCCTAGTGAAGACCTAGCAGCAGCCTTCCAACGCTCGAGGAAGTTACCGATCAAAAGTCTGATGCCAGGCTCTCTACAGAGGGACAAGAAAAGAGAATGAGAAACAGCAATCAGAAATTGGGAAAGGATGTTCCAGCTAGATGTAAAGAAAACATATTTCAGTATGACGATACTTAAGTATTGGTGCAGGTTTTCCAGAGAGTCTGTGGGGTCTCAGAGGTTTTCAAGACCCAAATGAACAAAGGTCTGGGCAGTCTGGCCTGAATTGGGTGTTAACCCAACTTTAAGGAGTGGGTTCACAAGAGGTCTATTCCTGGCTGATGAAGTCTCTGATTCAATTTGCAGCTAACTCTGGTGCTGAATGTGACAACTTTTTAACAGGCAGTGTGAAGCACTGCTTAAGAGTTTAGGACAGAAAATGAGATGTAGCTCTGATAGTCTCAAGGAAAATTTAGGTAAGTAGAGCAAATGTAGGCAAATTGTAGTCCCCTCTGCTGAAATGAAAATCAATGAACATGGCACAGTTTTCCTTTAAGCTTCTTTGAGCATTTGCAGTCAGCAATATTTGCATTCATCCCATTTGTGCCCTAGTCTGCCTGACATTTTTTTAAAGGACAGTGGCATAAAACCTTTGCTATGCTAGAAAGTTGTTTCCACAAATCCATTATAAGAACTAAAATGTAATTCTACAAGTGACCATTAAGTATTGCAACTGTTTTAAGAGAAATTTGCAGGAAGCAAAAATCATCCCAGGAGCTGATGTCTGCATAAAAGACTGCATGATCATAAACCTGCTATCATCAGCATGTGGACTGTAGTGATGTATAGGAAAAAAGTGGAATGGAAATGACTGACACTGGCCACTGGTTCCAGTTCTTCTTCTGCTCTTGGGATGCCCAGTGGAAGCTAGATCATGATCTTTCAGCCAAAGGCTGCTAATCCCCATGATTCCAGAGATGTAAGGAATATAAGACACTTGTATTCCACCTTACATTCCAGATCTTATATTTTTTGCTGCAGGAGATATCCCGTGCCTACTCTAAAAATCCAATTTCCCCTTCTTTCCCTCTGTGACAGGAGTCAGAATCACAAATAAGGACACATATATGAGGGACAGTTTCTAGTTTGTCCTTCTCCTTGTCTCCACGTGACAGCAAAACAACAACTCCTTAAGATGCAAAGAATGGTATTTTGAATTCAGTAACAATAGGTTTTAAAAATAGATTAAAAAAACCTCAGTACCTCTAATTACAATGTTTAACTTGCATAATCAATGCAGCATGAAATCTTCAGGAATCATTACATAGACTTATAACATAGAATCATTACTTATGAGTGTTAGGTGATGTGAAAATACTTTTTCAATGTGGATTGTGCCATCCCTATCTGTCGTGTGTCCCAGGCCCTAGAAGAAAGGTGAAGAAGAAGGTGCTAATTAACTAACTCCCAGTGGCTACAATATCTAGTTTAGCCGTGATTGCTTACTATGGCATAGTTCTCTGTGTTGCAGTATTTTTCTGGTATTCTCATTAGCCCTTCCCTCAACATTTTTGTGAAGAAATTAACAAAGTTATAAAATGATGTTTAGAAAATGCAAGTATCAAGCAGAGTGGAAATAAGAGATTTGAGTGAGAGTCCATACTGGATATTTGCATCAGGTTTTTTTGTTCTTTTTTTTTTTCTTTTGCCTTAGAAAAGACCATGGGTACTGCAAATTTTTCAGATGGACTAGAAAAATGCTTGCCTGGAATTATTTCTGTGGGAGGATCAACAAAGTCTGCTTTTGGTTCAGGGAAATGTGTTAATTTTATTTTTTTTTCATTAATTACATTACATCAGTAACTTACTTGCAGTATAATCATCAGGGCTGTGGATGCCAGTGCTTTCTCATAGTAGTTATATGATCAGCAGCATTTCCACAAGTCACTCAGTTACTCCTGAGTCAGAAGGGAGAACTACTCTCCAGTCAGAGTATGATATCTGCTTTGCTTTTCTTCGTACTCTGAAAGGAAGATAAGGATCCTCATATTTCTGGTGTCAGTATAGTTCCTTCTTCAAAGCCTATTCCACTGTAAATTTTTAATACTTTTATACTTTTTATGCCTATCCCTGAATTGGCAGAATGCCAAATTAGTTCAGTGCATAATTAATGAGTATCAATTATATTCCTACTAGATAGAAGTTTCCTATCAACTTCAGATTGCAGAATACACTTCCATTTCCATCTTAATTTCTCTTGCTTTTCCTAGTGTGTGCAACCTTGGAGATATCTATATTTACAACTCCCTGTGGTTTATTTATAAGAGCAGAACAAGAATCTAGACTCTTAACAATGAAGACATCTCATTGGTCTGCCACATATAAACTTGTAGTACCTAAAGTCAAGATTATGCTATTGTGTTTTCCATTGAGACATTTCATGGAAAGCTGTTAGCCTCCTCATCTGTTCTGAAATCTGCACCTCTTCTCAAGCTAGAGACTTGAGAACATTTTTCTCAGAGGATTATAGGAAGAGCCCTTTTCCCTGTATTATGACCCATTCTGCATCCTCTTCCAAATCAATTTGAAAATATGAATCAAAGGAAAAGCCACTCTAGAACATATTTTTATGATGGTAAATGTGCATTTGGCAGGACATAACAATACCTTGATCCCTTTACTTTGACTTCATGCCATTAGAAGCCATCTAATCATATCTGTGTGATGATACATAGAAATTGCAATAAAGATTTATGCTTTTCAGTCTAAAAAATCATCCACTAAACAACATTTTCTCAATTGTGGCCTTTGCACTAAATCTTTTGGCCATGACTTTAATAAGTAGCACCAAGGCATTTTGCTCCCATATAAGAATAAGCCCAAAACTACTGTGAATACATTTCAAATATAGTGGAACAAAAGGTGACATGCATCTTTTTACCAAACTCATTTATCTTTTGAGTCCTGTGAAAAAGAAGACGTGTTAAAGTCCTGCTAATGCAGAGAATATCAAAAGAAGCATGTCATATTTGAAATTCAGAACTGATATATGAGTCAGCTCTGTCTTTTGCTTCTTTATCTTGGAGGTTCATGGCTCATTCACTTACTTGAAGGATATCTGTCAGAATGTCTTTAGCCATTTCACAGACTTTATTCTACAGTCCTGGACAAAGTCATAGCAAAATTTCATTTGAGACTATTTTGTATACCTTCTGTAGTTTCCCTCAAACTTTTTTAAACTTGGGGAGAAATGGGAATGGGATTGTATTAAGATCTTACTTAACAGAGGAGTATCAGAACATACAAATAAAAAAAATACCAAAAGCAGCAATTTTCTGGTGTTCAGTGTATAACTCCATTAAAACTTACTTGTTGGTTGCTGGTCTGTTTATTTAAAAGGAGAAAATGCACCTCCTGTTATGCTATGCAGAAAGAAAACAAAAGGAAATGGCCTCGAGTTGCACAAGAAGAGGTTTAGATTAGATATTAGGGACAAAAAATTTATGAAAAGGGTTGTAAAGCCTTGGAACAGATTGCCCAGGGAAGTGGTGGAGTCGCTATCTCTGTAAGTGTTCAAAAAATGTGTGGATGTGGCACTTGAGAACATGGTTTAATGGTGAACATGGTGGTGGTGCTAGGTAAATGGTTGGACTTGATGGTCTTAAAGGTCTTTTCCAACTTTAACAATTCTATGATTCTAATTTGGAAGGGTAAGTAGATAAGCAGCTAGAATAGAAGGATCCTTTACTCCTTTCTGTCCTTTACCCAGCTTTTATTGATATTACCATTGTGCCTCTTCTGAAGCTTCTTGCACTGCCTGCTACCAGAGCCAGATCAGCAGATTAGACAGGAGGTTACCCTAGTATGATAGATCTGTCCATATGTTTCATACTGAATTTACACTCAGATGATAACAGCAGTCACTTTTTTTTTTTTTTAAGTAGGCCAACTCTCCCTCATGCAATTGTGTCAACTGCTTAGGTTTAAAAATAATTTTGCTAAAAAAAAGTCTTCATAGTAATAGAATCCTAAAATGTAAGATAATGAGATAAAAATTATATTGCTCATAAACTTCAATAAGGAGGGGTAAATCTTAGCAGTTTTGTATTGCTCATTTGCGTTCCAGTCTTACTTCCTTTTCCTTCTATTTTTTTCTCCTCTCCCAGCTGAATAAGATAAAATTCTGCTTCATAGAAAAAGCAGAGGCAAGTAGAGACAAGCAGAGATCATCTAGCAACTCCTGTTCAGCTACTGCTAGTTTTATTAAAATTTAGGAGTCTTTGTTTTGCTTTACTGGGGAAAAGCCCTATAAACTTTTTGTTGAAGAGGACATTGTCTAGCAGTCACAGGTTTAGTCCAACTATTCTGCTTCAGAACACAGGCCTGCTGCAGAAAAGTCCTAAGGCCAAGAAATTAAAAGGAAGCTATGTGGGAAAGATGGAATCAGAGAAGTGAGAGAGGAAAACTATTCAGGAGCATGAAGAGAAGATATAGTAGATAAGGCTGAGTAGCAAAGAAAATGGGCCAATTCACCTGTCAGTTGACTTTGTGACAATTGTTACAGCACAGAAGTCTTCTCTCAATTTTCATGCATTTAATGTCATATCCAGAAATCCTTATGATGTTACAGAAAAGCCTTAATAAGCCTTTTTAGCTGTCTGGCATCATTCTTCTGATCATCTAGTTGTTTCCAAAAATGTTACCTCTTTTCCTAAAAAGGTTGAGAATATTTCCTGTACTTCTGCTTGAGGCAGTTTCCTAGAATCACTTTGCTTCCATATAGAGACAGTAAACCAGAATTTATTTTTATTGTTCCCCGATCTCCCGTTTCCTCCCTACACCCTCTGTCAAGTAAGGACCTGTACTCTTGCTATTTCTTCTGAAGCCTCGTTTCATACAAGAAAAGCATTTAATTCATGTGCCGTTGTTGTGTCTAGAAAGTGCTCTGAAGCCAGAGGCAGTGATTCTGGATGCATATATTTTTAGATAGAAAATCAATTTTTGGCTTCACTCATAAGAGAAACTGGTTTAAAGAAACTGAACCAGATCTCTTATTTCACAGCTTCTGAAGTGTGTCTGATTCCAGATAGTTTGAATATTAAAAGAATTACCAAAATCAAACAAGCAAACAGACCCTCTCCACCCCATCTTGTTTCTAATTATATTAGGAAAAAATTCTTTACTATGAGGGTGGTGAGGCACTGACAGGTTGCCCAGGGCAGTTGTGGATGCCCCATTCCTGGAAGTGTTCAAGGCCAGGTTGGATGGGGCCTGAGCAACCCATTCTATTTGAAGGTGTCCCTGCCCACAGCAGGGAGGTCGGAACTGGATGATCTTCAAGGTTCCCTTCCAACCCAAACCATTCTATGATTCTATGATCTCACAATAGTATCTAAAGGAAAAAATAGGATAACTGTGATGCAGCTTTTTCTGCTTATGTAAGTGAAATATTGAGGGGAAAGTAGAAAGTTTGTTTTAACTTACTGCTTTGTTAAAACAAAACAAAAAAAATCTCTGTAGTCTAAATTCGGTATTCTCATGAGCTTTAGCAGGGAGTATAATTCCACAAAGCTTCAGGTTGTTTTGTTTTTTGTTTTTTCCTGACACTATGCAGGGACATTCTCAATACTACATAAGCCTTTGGAAAAATAGTTTGAAAAACTTAGTATCTCTGCCTAGCTGCTGATTATGAAAACAGCTAATACAGCAACTTTTGAGGAATGTAAACTGTATAGAGCACCAAGGTTAGACAAACGGGAGACAATAATCACAGGTTTGTAAGTCTCTTAAGTGGGAAGAGAGTGGCTGGAGGAAGGCTCTGCCCTCGGGAGCTGCCTCGGGCCGCGCCAAGCAGGACGCCGCTCAGAGCGGCAGCGGGATCAGCTGCGCCCGCTCCCTCCCGAGCCCGACCGGGCACCTGCGGGGCGGCTCCCTGGGCCGGCTCCCGCTGCCATTGGCCTGGCGCTGCTTCCCGCCTCCTTTGAAAGCTTGGGAAGGGCGGGCGGCAGTAGTGCCTCGGCAGTCGGGCAGCAGGGTCGGGCCAGGAGCGCTGGAGGCCGCAGGTAACTCGGGCAGCCCGCGGGGCAGCCTTTGCTCTCGGAGTTTTTCCTCCTGGGGATTGAGGTGGGCTCGGTTAGGCTGGGCTGGGTTGGGTTGGGCTGGGCTGGGTTGAGCTAAGTGAGCTTCACTAAGGTTTCTTTGCTCGTAGGTTCTTCATACAACGTGGTAACGCTAAAAGAAGTTTGTGTGCTTAGTATGGCAGTGCTTCTCTTGGCAGCTTCGTGCTTTATAGGAAGTAGTAGGCTTCTTTTGGTGTTTGTGTTTGTTTGGGTTTTTTTAAATGCTTACTTGGTTTCAGCTTCTATTGGCTTGTTGGAGTAGGCTTGCTATCTGAGCAGCTGAATCAGTGCTTGGGCTAGCTGTGATGACTTATAAAGGTGTTTCTTAAGGCCCTTAGTAGTAGGGGGCAGTAGTAGGGCAGTACTGTGTACTTTGGAGCTGGTGCTTATGAAGTAGTGATGGAAAAACTCGTCTTACAATTTCTTTTGTGGCTTATCTTTTCATCTACTTGTTCGGTTGCCAAAACATAGTGACATTAATTGTGATTTTACAAGGTAAGTTTTTTTGATCCTGTTCTAAAACCCTTGGTGAAGAAAGAGAACTAATGAATGATTGAAATAATAATCTGGAGACCTAGAATTCACGTCATTGCTGAAATGCATTTAATTCCAAAATTGTAGAATTTCTTTTTGTTAGGTGGTGTTAAATATTTAGCAAGTGTATGCTGATGAAAAATCTCCTTATGATTTAATATTCTACCAACATTGGGCTTCAGTGTGTTTTATTCTTTCATAATTGGATGGGAATAATAAATCATTTTGGAGTTACTTCATCTGTTTCAAGGTAGGAGTATCAACTAGCACCTTTGAAGATATAATAGAGCTGCTGTGAGAACCAGGGTGCAGAATATGTTAGACCTGAACAGAAATAGTTTGCAGGATTGCTCTGATCTATATGCTACTTGGGAAAAAGGAAGGAAGAATTATGAGGGACTATAATTATGGGTGTGTATGGTACACTTAAGTACAAAATACCTATATATGTTTTCATCTGCCTTTAACAGCTGCAATGAAGGCTACAAATACATGTGAGCTCCTTAGAACATGTGTACTTCAGAACAATTAATTAGTTCTGAAACTACTCAGGCTGAGCACAAGTACATGTTTTTCCCTATCACATTTCTGCACAGATGTCTGATATGGCTTGGCTACACAAGTAGGCTTTTTTTTTTTTTGTACCACTGTTTATTCTGTCCATAAACTGTAAAGTCAGCTTGAACTAGAAATTTCTATATGGTTCTTGTTTCCTCCCCCCAGCAAACCCCATCTTGCAGCTTCAGTTCTCCCATGGTAGAACTAAGCAGGATTCTGATGGTAGCTGCTTTTGAGAACTGCCTGGGTGTCTCTTTGGAGATAGTCAGAATTTTAATGCACAGGCTGGCTGTGTTCGTTTATAGAATTACTGTTTCCAATAATATCCCTGCTGATCTCATGAAAGGGGGGAAAAGTAAACAGTAATGAAAAAGATACTGGGTTTGTTCCAACTGAAAGGAACAGTAATTTTTTTCCCCCTCAAAACTCACTTCTGTACTCTCTCCCTCCCATCTGCCTCCCTGGGAGGTAGGGGGATTGTGGCTTGTATGTTAATCTCCCCATGGAATTATGTATGCATAGGAGGTTTTTTTCCTCATAAAATAAGTTGTCATTTTGCAAGTCTTATGTTCTCTCTTATAATTTCTGTCTGAAAACGTTCTTGTGAAGTTAATCTAGTTTAAGGAAAAGAGATGTGCTGCTAATTCCCCTGACAAGTTTTGTGACTTCACAAATACGTCACTTGCTTTCAAAAGTTTGTTGTTCTGCAGGACTTGCAAACAGTAGTTAGCAGATTAGTTGAAGACCCTCTCCTGCAAGCTGATCCTCACAGATGCACCTCTGAGCTCAACAGGAGCTCTGTGACCAAGTTCTACTCTTCAACAGGTCATCTGCAATGAGGCTTAAAGGCTGGGTGTGTGAAGTGTAGCCTTGAACAGAGTGAACTCATGTACTGCTATTTTTTTTTTTTTTTGCTCAAATGCAGTGGGAATAATATTTAAAGTAAAGGCAGTGTTTCAGATTACTTTTATAACTAAATAATTTGGAAAAGTGCCACTAAAGTTTCTAGTCTTTCCTTTTAAGCTCCCTTAAATGGCTTTGTTAATGTAGAAAAATAGGGGGGCCTCTGTTTAGCTTTTGCTATACCTATATGTATATTTGCCTGTAGATTTTTTTTTTAACTCTCCTACTATTTCTGCTCTTGAAGTGTTACTCTTTCAGGTTTTATCTTCTCTGTATAATATTTTGAAGTGAGACACAATTCTACAGGGGCTTGCATGTGATTAAGTGTACGCAATATGTAAATGCTTTCGTAAGCAGATGAAAGCAAGGACCCTTCCCTGCCCATGGTACCCCTATGGCTTTTCTGGATTTCATTTTAAAGGACCCAGCTATGAGAATTGGAGGGTGGTGGTGGGTGATCACGGTGGCAGTAAAGAGCACCGTGAGGTTCCAACAGACTTGGATTCAGCACTACAGGTGTGTTTGTGCATTTACCTAGCAACAGGAACAGCAGTAGCCTAGCTGAATTGTTTATCTGGTTAAAACAGACTGTTTGCATTAAGCCTGCAGAAGATAAAACTTAGAAATCCTGGCATCCTGTCTGTACCAGTGCTCTGCCTGTTGCTGTTTGGATCAGGGTAGTTTCCCTGTCCCACAGAACTCTGAGAGTGCAGAAAATTTTTCCACCCTGTGCTGGAATAAAGCAGATTCCCCCTTCCCCCAGGCTTTTGTGGAAAAAAACAAAGTGCGAGCAACCCAAGCAGAATAGCCAATAGCTGGGTGAAGGGGGCTTTCCAGGGGTGTGACGAACAGAGGGTCAGGTGCTTTCCTCGAATCCAGGGCTGCGTACCGGGCCGCCGCTCTGCCGTGCGCCCGCTCGGCGCTGCAGCCGGGTCACTGCACGGCAGGGCAGGTGTGTATCGGCCACAGCGAGTTTCAGTGCAGATGAGTTGACACCCTCTTCCCCCTCCCTTCCTCCCTTCCCCCGCCAATCACGTGTTTGTTACACTGGAAATACTCCCAACAAAATCTGGCTGCTACGTAATGATGGGGGAACTCTTTTGAAAACAGAAAAGGAGGGGAGAAAAATACTCCTCCAATCCTCCCCCTCCCCCCCAAAAATGCTCCAAAAAAAACAAACAATAAAAAAGACACTCGCAAAAAAATCCAAACAAAACCCAGAGGAAAGCCAAGTCCACAGACGAGGGCGAAACCCGTGAGAAGCAGGGGGTTCCGACGACAGTCATCCGTCATGTGAGCCCCGAGTTCGGGGAATCAAATCCCCCGGCCAAGCCGGGAAGCCCGTCCCTGCGGCGGCGCTGGGCTCTGGCCTGGCTG
>NW_021938789.1:42756376-42809285 GCF_001715985.3 Manacus vitellinus | reverse complement strand
TGTTGAATGTCTGCTCCATTGAAGCCAGTCTTAAACTTCCTGAAGTGCAGCTAAACTAAACTTCTTGACTTAATGGCAGAGTACGTTTCTGTTAACGTTGCATGGTTTCTGGCTCAAAATCCTTGTGGAAAATAGTTAATGCATAATCTTCTAGCAAGATAATATAGGATACAATGTGTAGACTAGGTGTTGTCTGGTTTAATCCATTTCTAAACTTTTATTTCATTTGAAGACCTTAGAAAAATCAAACATTTGTCTGTCCGCAAACCACTTGACAGCTGTTAATTTATACACAATTATACAAGTGAATAGTTCCATAGATGTATTAGCATAAACTGAGCAGGTGCATGATACTCTGTCTGAGATACCAGGCCTTAGAGGAGTTTTGGCAAGCTTCACTTTAAGTCATGTTTATTAAATGGTTTGCCCCAAACCAGTTTTCTTTTTTTCACTATATTTCATGTAGTTGGTTAGGTGTATTATTATTTGACCTGGCACGATTTTTGAGACTGCATAGCCTTAGATATGTTTTTCTTTGTGAATCTAGTAACTCTTTACTTACCCTAACTTAAATGATCTAGGGCTTAATTTACTAGAAAAGTCAATAGGCTTGCTTCCATATGTTTTTCCATTTAGATTGTTTCTCCAAAATCAGGCATAGATTATCACATTTTACTGAAAAACATATCCTTGTCTCTGTCCTTCAGAAAAATATGCAAGTGTACCTTGTGTACTATGTGCAGTCTTAAAGAGTATTTGGACAAATCAAAGTGCTGGTGGGGAGAAACTTTAGGTGAAAATCTAAGGGGACAACAATAGCATGGCAGATGAAGGCCCCTAATGAGGTTGATTTCTGTGCTGTCCTTGAAGTGAACTTATACAGTGGAGGGATGAGAACTTGGAGAGCAAAGATGTATTATTTTTTTGAACTCTTGGGTTGGTAATCTAATTAGATTGACTAATTCAGAATTACTCTACTCCTGAGTTTTAAATATTGAGCCATGGTTGGCATATTGATAAGCATCTATTTTTCTGCATCGTGTGTTGTGATTGTAATATTTTAAGAAAAATTAATTCCAAACTTAATGTTTTAAGTAGACATCAGAAGTATTATATAAGGGATGCAGTATTGTGACAAACTTCGTATTTCCTTATCAAGTTAAAAAACCTCAACTCACATACATACCTGCCTGTATATGGGAGAGCTGAATAAGAGACATAATCTCAAGTATTTTTAATTCTGAATACCAGAGTTCTTTATTTATAATGTATTAGTATGCCAAATAAAGGTATGAAGACTGAAAAGTAATGTATTGATTTTTTTAAAATATTAAAAAAATAAGTATCGAAACAAGTGATGGATTTAAAAAATGAGTAGTCTTTCTTAAGGACCAGAAAATGTGAAAGAAGGTTTTTGAAGAAATGGCTCATTACAGTTAAGTGTTCTGGTATAGAAATGGACTTTGAAGATACAGATATTTGTAATAAAATTGCATATATCTTCTGTTTGTCCTTTTTCCCTAATTTTGATGGGCTGTTGGCCTACAATGTTATTGGATACTATTTGTGGGGAGTGGACAATACAGATGCTGTGACATATTATTTAGTATGGATATGGTATTGTAGGAGTCCAAACAGATGCTGGGAAGATTAATGTAACACTAGGTCCACTGTCTTCAGAGATCTCTCTCTGCTGGGAGGATTGTTTGTACCATCGACACCACTGTCCCCAAAGATGCTGCGGACACTAAGAACGTCAGGCATCCAGGCACCACTGTCCCAGCAGATTCTGAAGAGCTTAAGAGCTGCTAATGGAAAAGTTTTATGTAACACAGATAGCTCTGTCTTGTCCAGAATAGGCTTTGTTTGAAAGATATTTCTTAACTATACTGAAACCCGACTGTTCTAGTGAACCTCCAGAACATTAATAACCGCAAGTCTGTCCTTTACAAGGATCCCTGTTTAAGTTATCACTGTTTTTCTTCTCCAGAATAGATCTTGTAGGGATATGGGTAATACAAAGAATAAAGTACTTACCATTATAGTTTTGGAAGTCTACTTTATAGCTGTTGATAGGAATTTTAATAGGACCAAACTGTGTACTAAAACTAAATCAGCTTTAGGAAAACCTGTTACTTACCCATTTAGCTAACATATATATATATATATAGTATCTGTAATACTGCTGTGCCTTCAGGACATCCTTGTAGTTGCTGAGTAAAACTTCCTGCCTCACTGTGTGGTAAGTGGGTCCTCTTGTTTAATCTGATGGCATAAAAAAATATACTGAGGTCTAGTCTGTTTTACAGGTGAAGAAATAGTTTGTCTGAGTATCTGAAGCTGTTGAGTTAATCATAATGGCTCTTATTGAAATAGTGTTCAGGTCTAGAACCTCAAACAAATAATTCTGGAGCATGATTACCTAGGAAAACTTGACTTCATTCTGACAAGGGAATTTTATAGTAAAAAAGCACATATTCAGTTATATAATTTTGCAGATAAAATAGTTTCTCAGATGTGTAACCCTAGAATGGGAGAACATCCTGTGCATTTAAAGGTATCTGAATGAGAAAGCAGGTGTCTTGTTGTCATTTACCCTCCCCAGTTGATGCAGGTTAACTTGCAACTGCTGTGTACAAATTGCAACGACATCCCTCTTATTCTTTATAGTTCCTAAACAAAATTGAAGTTGCTGCTGTCAATGGACCCGTGAGGATTCCGGAGTCTGAGCTTTGCAGCCGCATGTTGCAATGTTTTCCTGTTCCTGGCTTTTAGAGTTCATCTCGTCCTGCTTCCTACTGTAGTCTTCTGGTTTTTTTTTTTCTTTATATATTGAGATTTCCTTAGGCTGAATCGTACTAGAATCCTGTGCAATGCAGTAAGCTTGACACTAAGCTTTGCAATGGTTTTGTGTGCGTGTGGTTTCCGATGCAAAGTAGATCAGGGGTTTTACACCTATTCTTCCTTGAGGAAATGCTGACCCTCTTGGGTGCAGCACTGAATGTTTTGAGAAGTTGCAAGGGTGAAGTTTTAAGTGCTAATACGGATTAAATCCATATTAGTAAAAAAAATCCAAAATTAGTATGTTTATTCAGTTTTTGTTTTTATGAAAGTTCTGATAACAAAGTGTCACTGTGAGCTTTAGCAAAACTTACTGGAGTTTGCCTATGTAGAGTGTAACTTACAGAAGAGCGAGGTGTGGGGTTTTGGGTTTTTTTGGCTTGTTCATAGATCAGTGATGTTCATACCTCTAATACTAGAACTTGAATGTAGTTGTTTTTCTTTTAAAAATTTCAGTAAACTATAAAATAAATGGGAGTTTAACCCTATTAGAGTGCAAAAATCTGTCCAGCCTCAAAGAACAAGCCTCTGGCAGAGCCTGTCTAGAACCTGAGTCTTGTAAGACCTATCTTAGAACCCTAAGCAAAAGGTTTTCCTTTACTGAAGGACTATTACAAGTGGTTTGGCATGTTACTTCCCCAATATAGCTTTAGTAGAACACTTGCATCTGTAAAAGTCCTTTATTAAGAAGTCACCTGCTTTCAGTGCTTGTTTTTTCGTGTTAAAATATGTTTGCATTTCTTAATTTTTCTCTTTTTAGAGTTTGTGATCTGCTTAGCCTCCTAAGATCTCAAACTGTTGTGTGATGAGTGCTGAATGACTTCTCTCAATTAGTTTCAGTCATGTGAAATGTACATAACAGTGACAAAATGTTTACTTATGCACACACCCAAGTTCCTGCTTATGTTCCCTCTAGTGCTGGTTAGTGGAGCAGATCTAAATAAGAAGACAGTCTCCAGACTTTTTTCCAGTTCCAGCCATGATATGCTTATGTCTTATCCAAGAAACTGAATTCAATTCTGTATGCTCCATTTAAGATTCTGAGTTACTGCTAAATCAGAAATAATGAGACAGACTCCTTATTTAGGTGACATAATTTGCTGGAGAGAAGCTGCAGCAGTAGAGAAGGTTGTGCCTCATAGTCATTAATTCTGTATTCCATCTGGAGGGGCACAATATAATCCTATAGCTTGTTGATGGTTCTAGTACACATCTACAGTAATTACTGCTTTTTTTTTTTAACTTCCCCCCACATCAACCTTGTAAATGGAAACAGCACTTGCTGCCTGTGGATGCTCTATAAGGGTGCCAAATACCACTGCCCTGTCTTGATTTGATACTGAACACAGATTATATTGAAACAAACTGTTCCCATCAGTGCCATTGCCTCAAAAGGACATTTTAAAAGCTGGAATGCTGTGTAACTGTCTTAACAGTGCTAAAACAACACAATGTAGGATTCTGTTTCATCCTCTGTCAGCTGTTCTGGTTCAAATTTATGTATTACAATTTCAGTAAAGAACCAAAAGCATTTCAACTGAAATTCTGAAAGCACTTTGTTATGTTTTGGTCTGGGGTTTTTTTTGTGTAATACTGAGAGAAATTAATTGTTATGATTCTACTTTAGTTCATACTATTAGTTTTTCTGGTTACTTACCTACTTCAGGAGTGTATATAAACTATCAATATGTTGTAGCTTAAAAAGTTTACTCGTGTTACTTTTGGCTCCTATGTATTTGGAGCCTGCAAAAGTCCTACCAAAGCCTGTGTCTTTTCCTGTCTTCATAATACTGTACTAACTTGTAAGAATGCAATGTAAGACTTCTTTACAGTGGCAGTCTCAGAACTATGAGCTTGTCTTCATTTGATTTCACTCAGGTTTTGTATGTTGAGTGTGACTTGACAAGAGTTCATTCCTTTCTTCTGGCATACCACCTTAGTCTTGCAGAGGCCAAAACTTGGTTCTACTTAATAAGTAACAAGGTCCATTTAATACACTTCCTTAAGCTGCAGTTACTGAAGTGCAGATGCTCAGTCTGCTGTGCTTTTCACAGAATTGTTTGCAAATTGTTTTGAAAGCATATGTATACTTTGCACGTAGATATGGGGAGTGATTTTAAAATTCTGGAAAAAAAAAAAACCAGTCAACTCCACTTGATGTGGAACATGTGCCAGAAAGCTATAGGTGGTCCTCCAAAGTGAAGCTGTGTTTATTTCTGTCCTGTGAGAGAGAACATTGACTGAAATGGTTTGAATCCTTTATTGACTATTAAAAGTGCTCATGCACTAAAATAGAAAGAACAACTCTTCAGTGTTTTTGTTTTCCTAGAAATATGTTAACTTTCATGATGGACTTCAGTCTTGAGAGGAAGGGCTGTGGCATCCTGTTTGGCTCTGAAGCAAGAAATATTAAAGGCATTGCTCCTTCCAAGGTGCCAGAGTGAATTTGGAAGTCTAATATTAAGACAACTTACTGAAGAGTTGAGTGTTACAGGTTTAAACTTCTGTCCACTGCAGTGACTGTATCCTGAATTTTCAGGCTATTCAGAATTCATCATCTTAGCAATATTTACCACCCTGCAACTGAGTATTACACTTGCTATATAGCTGAATGGCGAGTGCTTTCTAATGAGGATAGTTTTTTTGGTTGACCTTTTTTGTGTGTTTTGTGGTAACCATGGTCATTAGCTTCCTCTATGCAGGCCTTAAAAAAAAAAAAGCTTAGCTATTTTCATATGCGCAAGCAGGCATAAGTATTATGATAAGTAGTCATTTCTTCTGTGTGGAACAAATGGACTGTGTAAAAGTAGGGTGGAGTAATATGTATCTCTGTGGTAAAATTCAGGAACTTGTACTGACTTTTAAATTTAGTAAGATGAATGCTGACCAGCCATGGAACAAGGCACAATACATGTCAAATAGCAAAGCTCAAGTAGTTAGGCTAAATTTCAGCTCTAAAAAAATATAAGTATGTACATTTCTTGCTCTAAAAGTATTTTTCTTTGTGTTTGGGATTTTTTTAAAGCATAGTTCTACGGATTGTAGGAAAGTTGTGTACACAACTTTCTAGTCACTGATCAGTCTGAACAAGATAAGTAACTGCCTGGCTTAGTTTTACTGTGCAGAATGAATGTTCCCATAAACAGTTTCTGGCTTGGTTTCTTTTTTATCCTTTTTCCTTAATTTGGATTAGGAGAAAGTTTAGTATAAACTATTAAACATCATATGGTTTGACTAAACTCTTTAGCTCTCTTACATTTGAGGAGCTCAGTGAAGTTAAAATTGGACACTATTCCCCTTCAAAGGCCTGGAGGGCAGAGGAGAGTGGCAGGAAAGCAGAAACTCTCTGCTCCGTGGTGCTGTATTAAGGACAAACACTAGAACCATGTTGTTCTACCTTGTCCACAGCGTTTTTTGAGTGTGCATGCATGTATGCTTTCTTCCTGTTCTCCGTCTGCATCGTGTTGTAGTGGAATCAGACACAAAGCTTTTAGCACTGCAAGCCTTTCTAGAGCATGTGTTGGGGGCAATACAGTTTAGTCCAGGTTTGACTGTGTGTAACATGCAGAAAAAGTTCTTTCTTACCAAAGTAGTCTGTATTGCAATT
This sequence comes from Manacus vitellinus, assembly GCF_001715985.3. NCBI lineage: Eukaryota > Metazoa > Chordata > Aves > Passeriformes > Pipridae > Manacus > Manacus vitellinus. The sequence continues at coordinate 42,802,837 of NW_021938789.1, read as the reverse complement.
ACAAGAATGGCTACAAAGAGGAATATTGTACTTAGGCCTCCATAACTTGCCCAAAGAACCACTATCTTGATTAATCTTCCGTGACACTTGCTATTATGAAAGTGCTCCTTCTGATGTTAACAGTTTGTGTTACTGTGCAGGTGTTAGACTGATACTACATAGCTTATAATTTGGTCGTGCATTGCTGAGAATGTAACATGAAAAATGTACTGCCACATGCATTTATAGTGATATTCTATAGTGTTTTCAACTAGAATCAGGTAACAAGCCTTTGTCCTTTCATCAAAAAGCTTGTAAACTGCAGAACACAGCATTTTTGTTGTTGTCTGTTTGTAATAGTGTGATTCAATGGAGTAAAAGACATTCTTAGGGGACAGAAAATGTATTGTTATGTAAGGTGACTTTTTTTGTCTTGTTACTATTATGACTGTTCTAAAGCATTGGTTCCACACCTTTCACCTCCTCTTTTCATGAGTTCAATAGGTCTAGGGCCGTTCATAGATTGAGTTAAAAAACAAAGGCAGCCTCTGCTTTTTTTTTTTTCGTCATTTCATAATTCGAGGCATGTGAATTGGAAGTGCATGCATACCTAGACAGTCCTCTCCACTCTCTTAGTTTATAATTTCTTGGGCATTGTTTGAACTATGAAGTGGCTGCTGCTTGTTACTCAGCTAAATCTCACCATCTTTGACATAAGCTCATTATGAGTAAAATGCCGGACTTAGTCTGAGGGAACATATCAAAATGTTTTGCCCAAAGCAAATCTGTGTGGGTAATTGAAGGCATGTAGACCTGATGTACCCATGAATTAACCAATACCTTAGCTCAACAGGACCTTCCTCCTGTGGATGTCAAGGCACCAAAACTAGTTAATTAATTTTGGCCTAGTGTTTAATGTATAGCCTGATGTAACTTAAGTCTAGCCTCATCTGAGAGGACTTTCATGTCTCTGTTTCCCTCTTAGCCAGGCAGCTAGAGAGTGATTGCCCATGGGGTATGTTTGCAGTTAACCAAGCTGTGTTTTGAGTAGATCTTCACATTGGTACATATCAAAGAACATGTAACCTCTTATCTGACAGTATACTAGAGAAAGTCTGTAGGTGTATGAGCACCCTCTTGTCTTATGTTATTCTGCCTTCTGTATCTGTGATGAAAATATACAGTTAAACTGAATAGTAAGCTATTCCTGGTTTTTTGTTTGGTTTTGGTAGGGTTTTTTGTTTGGTGTTTGTTGGTTTTGGTTTTTTATAATTGCCTGCTATGAAGTCTGCACGTTAGCTCAAATATTGAGGGTTAGTAGCAACTCAGATTCCTCCTGGAAAGTGTCTCAATATGTGTGCATGAATATTCAGTGTTCTGATGTCTGAACATGCTTAAGAAACTTTTCTGTGAATTTTTATCCTGGATGCTTCAGGTGACTGCCCTGACTGATTCCTTGCAGAGTAAGAGATCACAGCTTATGCTGTTGTCGCATAGAAACAGAGTTGAATGGGTGTCAATTCTGTCTAAACCTGTTTCATAAGTCTTACTGTCAGGCATGAGAAAACTTTGGAAAGCAGAATCCTTTTCAGACTAGGGTAGTTACTCTGTTGGAATTGAACTGTCAGAGTTGAATACATAACTTTGAGTGTACACTTTAGTAAAGCTGTCCTAGAAATGTAGGAAGAAACATTTTTGGCTTTGGCAAATGCCTTTACTCAAAAAATGTGGTACTTCTTTTCTTTTTATGACCCACACATCTGAGTATTTAATACTTATGCTCACAATGTGCATTATCTTAAAAGGTAATCAGATTTGCTCAGAGCTGGACCTGATTTTGGGGCTGACTTTTTACTGGTCTTTGCTGGAATGCTAACACTGCTGTGTAGAAAACCTGTTTCTTGTGTGTTCTTTGACTTGCATGAGACATGGAGCTCATCTGAGAAGTTTCAGGGATAATACAGTTGCTGTAGGGCATAGATTCTGCTTCTGAAGGTCTTACAAATTGCATTAGAATTGATAGCTTATCTTATGGTAGAACAGCATTTTGCATTCCTTGTGATATAAAGACTTTTTTTAGACAGTTTTTTTAATTTTTAAAAAGTTAAAGTATTAGGAAGGGGAAAAAATAGATTTGCTCTGGGACTTCAGATAAATTTCTTTTGTTCTTTTCCAGTTGAACACTTAGTTCTCTTCTTAGACTTTTGTAACTGATCACGTGGAATTAGTTGATTCACAACCTAGTTACTGTACACCATGGTTACTTAGCACACATTCACAACATCACTGGTCTCAGTAAGTCTAGAGATGGGACTGACTTTATTGTCTGAAACAGGTTTGTCAGCTGCAGTTCTGACTGGGGAACAGTTTATAGAATCTGCTTGTCTTTCCACATTTCAGCTAGTCTACATGACACCTCTTCATGTCCTCCCTTTGTCTTTCTAAATCAGTGTGTCTATAGATGTCTGCTGGACATGAGACAAGAATGCTATGAAATGCTTTTTGAATAATTTTTATAAAATGTTTTTTATTTTATAATAGAGCTTATTTTAAAATTATTATAAGCTTAGGACCTTGCGAGAAAATGTGACCAAGAATTATTAAATATATTTGGAAATAACTTTTTTCTGAATGTCCTTTTTGAAACATCTTGTTTGATCACACGTTCTTTTCTTCCTCCCCAGGTTTTTCATGGACTGTAACACAAAGGTCAGAACTAGACTTAGGTTCTAGCTTGTGGTGTTTTTTTTACTGTGGAAATACTCTTGACTCAAAATTTAATGACAGTAGTGTTACTTAAATAAACGGCAAGTAAACAGTGTTCAGCTGCAGCATGCTGTGCAACTGATATAAATGCCATTTAGCAGGCAGTTTGATTGGCCAGCTTGTATTTCCACTTTACGTTCAGGCTTGATTGGTTTGAGTGAACATTTGCTTTCCTATACTTCTAAAGATAGCAGGTTCAGTGAGGACTAGAAGCCTCCCTTGATCATAAAAGGTAGTTTATGGCGTGGAAGGTACTACCTGAGGTATGTGATGCAGTGTAATATAAATCATTCTATTTAGATTGAGAGCAACCTCAGTACTTTCACACCGGGTTTTACCAGTTGATAGGATAAGGTCAATGTAATGCTGGTCATTAGACTGTTAATTTCATTTGAACCCTTTTAGTTATGCTGTGTGTGAATGGATAAGGTGTTACAAAGCAGTTGTCTGATGTTACAATGAAAGGATCTAATGAAGGCTTTTTAGGAGTAATGCTGAAGATAGTACTCAGCTGTTTTCTTGCAGAAATAGTAAGTGGGAATTCAAGCATCACTAACTTCCTTCTTTAAATCCTTTCTCACTAACTTGGATCTTCATATCCTTCTTAAAAGCTTTAAAGAAAGCGATAAAATTTTCAAACAATTAGGTGAGAAGGGGAAGGAAAATAAATTAAAGCACTGGCATGAATGGTGAAAGCCTCCATGTTGAGTGTCATGAGTGGCTTGGCATAAAGGAATTTCGTTATTGCAGTGGTATTCAATACAGGGTTGTTCTTACCAAAGGCTGTAGTTTAGCAGGGAATAATGAAGAGAGGCTTGAATTATTCTGGAGATGTTGTTTAGTTAAGTTCTGAGGTAAATAATAGTTCTGTAAGAGACAGTAAAAACCACATTAATAGTATTCTTGTCCTCTCTTTCTGATCTGTAGGGCGAGGCTGAAATGGAGATAGCAAAATGTCTGAGGTATTACAGAAAGATTTTGGATTATAACTGTAATTATTTTCTACTGCTGTCCCACTGTTACCATCTTCTTGGAAAATTTTTTTAACAATGATACCCTGTGTTGTGGGGAGATAGTGTGCCAGGCAGGAGGAGTGATTATACTAAGGAAAGGAGTGTTCTGTTTGTCAGTCTGTGGCAGAAATGAAAATGAAGAAGGAAGTGTTGAAGGGCATAGTACTTAAGTGTTTAGTATTTAAAGTTAAACAGTGTCTTCCCTGACAAATTAAATAATATAAAAAAGAAATGTTTTTTCTTGTCAGCATAATGTGGAAAGTATTTTCTTCTATTAATAGAAAATTTTGAGCTAATGGAATACTTGAACAAGTTCAAGGAAGACCATGGGACTGCACTGGAAGCTTAGGTTGTGATGCCCTTTTTTTTTTTTTAACTATGTAGTACTTAAAGTTGATGCATAGAACTTCAGTGAAAAACCCAGTTACATATAGGAAGCTTGATATAATTTTGGTTGTTGCAAACTGGAAGCTTGAAGAGTATGTATAAAGATTCCTTTGCTGTTCTCACCCTCAATGTAAACATCTGTAGACCGATCATGGTACTTGCCAAAAGTTGCTCAGTAGTCTTAACTTCTTGTTGTTAAAATTAAATTTACCTGATTTTAGTTATGAAAGTGTGGCAACAAAAGCTGTGCGAGGGGGGGAAAAAGTGGGAGGGAACCATCTAGTGTGTGAGCTGGATGTAGATTTGGGTGTCAGAGCCTGTAAACAAACAGCTTGAAAGAGGGATCTGTGTATTCTCATCCCTGTTTGATTGGGTGTGCTGACTGTGATATGAAAGCCTTACGCTGTTGCTGCTTGGTGGTGGGTGTGCTTGCAAACCAGTGGTTGTGGCAAGAAGGTAGAGGAGAAGACTGAAATAGGGACCAGATCATGTTTCATGATGAGTTTTAATTAATCTATGTGTTCACTGTCAGCGATAAATGATGTGTGATGTCTGTATCATCCCTCTTAACTAGTATTCATAAAGCTTTCCGGGCAACTACATCAGAGTTGAGCAAGTTGAAAACTATCTGAGTTTTTAGGGGGAAGAGAAAAGAAGTTATTCAGTGATTCTTTCCTGACCTGTTTTGACAGTTTATAATGTGCTAGACTTCAATGGTTTATCCTCTATGCCAACACTAGATCAGGATACCCTGAGACAAAGGTGTGGGTAGATATTAGTGTTTCTGAAAGGGGATGTTTTCATTGCTTGAGCCTCTGAACATAGTAAGCGTTGCTGCTATGTAGAGAGTCACAACTTGTAATGTGCCAGTTGAACTGAGGGGTATGTGAAACCAGCTTATAGTATGATACTAATCGGTTTTAAATATACCCTGTCCTAAGAATTCCTGTGGGGTCTTTCTGCTATCACTAGATGAGGATTACAGTTAATGGTTGTCTCTTTACTGTTGTGTGCTTTGCAAGGGTTACTGTCTGTTTCAGGCTTCCTTTAAATGTGAGTTATGAGGTACGAGCCTCTGAGTATACCTCAGAGCTAAAATAGCTTTTCTCTGGATTGTGCAACTTGTGCATGTATTTCTTATTACTGCTAATATTGTAAAATGCTTGCAGATTTAAGCAATTACTGTCCTCTCACTGTAAACTTTTAGGAAGAGGGGTTTTGCTGCAGGAAATATATTAGAATCTTCTCATAAATGTGACCCCTTATTTTTGTGTTGGCACTCCTGCTTTTTGGGAGTAGCATAGGGAAAAAATTTGACAGGCATTATCATCTTAATAATTACCCAAATATTTGTAGGATGTATTGCTGATAAATTTACAGAGTATGTAACTTCCTCTTCTAGCTGCCTGATGGCTGATAAGCTGTAGCACAGTCATTTTAAAGCGCACATTAGTCACTGTGGTTCCTCACCACCCTGTACTGAAAGTGGTGACTAATCTCTCAGTCTGACTTTCCATTAAGAAGTGCAAACTTTACCCTCGGTAACTAGGTGGAGGATTTCACAAAACAGCTAGAAGAGATGTGGGGCATCAGATGTGCTGCTAGGTTCTCAACAAATATTGAGACCTTGCTCTCCATGAGAAGAATCTTGCTTTGGATGGTGCCTCTTCAATAATGTCTGTAAAGCTATAGCAGAATTAAAGTGATTAGCAGTCAGATGCCAACATGCTACATAAAAGCCTGATCCAGAGGTTTATTTTGGCACTCTGGCATCATTCTGCCTGATGAGACTGAGGTAGTACAGTAACTTCCACACTTTGTACAGTGTTTATAATAGTCTTTTCTAACAAATAGAAAAAGGTCAGAATCCCAATGGTTTTTGCAGTGTTACAGAATATGCAGTGATAGAGCACCTTTTTTACCTTTATTCAAAAGCAGCTGATTTGGAGTTAAAGTATCACTTCAGGTTAGCAGGCTTTTCTGTACAGATCTGAAATACTGAAACAGTCTCATTTTGAAGAGTATGGGTTGAGTAGGAAGAAGACTTATTCTCAATCTCATATTTTGGAGTGGAGAAGGGAGTCTTTAAGCTTTTGGAAGAAGGTCAATATTTCTTTTGAAATTTTGAAATATTTCTGTTGAAAAGAGGTTTAGCAATGTGCATTAATAGTGAAGGTAGCCAACACTCCCCTGAGCTGTATTTAATAGGAGCATAGCTGTTATTTACAGGGAACTGATTACTCCTCTCTGCTCAGTACTACTTAGCAGTGTCTAGAATATTGTATCTCGTTTTGGGTCCTTGATCCGGGGAAAACATAAACTGGCAACAAGCCCAGCACAGGGACTGTCAGGGTGGTCAGGAGGCTGGAGCACAGGCCCTGTGAGGGAAGGCTGGAGGAGCCTCAGTTGCTTCAGCCTGAAGAGCAGGCCCAGAGGGACCTGACAGCGGCCCCTGCATACCTGCAAGGAGGCCATTGGGAACATTGAGGCCAGGCTCTTCATAGTGGGGGGGAGAGGAGATACAAAGGCTGTAACTTGTAATAAGAAGTAGATACAAACCCAGTAGATTTAATCATAAAAGCAAACAGAACCCCCCCCAAAACAAGAAAAATAACCCTCCAGCTTTCACTGTGAGAACAACCTTGCAGTGGAACAGACTGTCTGGGGAGGTTGTGAATCTTTGTAGGCATTAAAAGTACAGCTGGATTGAAGCCCTGAGGAACCTAATGTGAGTCATTGCTGTTCCTGGCCAGAGGCCCAGAGACCTCCTGAGATTTCTTCTAACCTGAATTATTCTGTTCATTCTTTGGTTCTACAGATGACTGACCATTCTCAAAGCCTTTGTTTTAGAAAACACTGTTAGTCTGCAAATAAACTGACTTTGTTTATGCCATATACATGTGGATTATTTCCAGAACGAGTTACCATAGCACTAAAAGGTACCAAATATTTGCCATTTCACAGCTATTGTGACCTTGGTTCTTAAAAGATAAGGTGATAACCACAAGGAAAATCTAAGCCTGTCATGGTGTCAAGATTTGAAGTACCTTTAAAGGGCATCAGACTCTTAATTACCAAATATAATCCTTTGGAGTCTGAGGACCAAGCAGTTGAAGATTTTGAAGATGCCTTCATGCAATTAAAGCAAACCTACTCAGCAGTGTTCAAAATGACAAAAGAACTCAAAGGTTTTGTTGTTTTTTTTGTTTTTTTTTTTCTTTCCTGTGCTTCCTGAGGTAGTTGCTGGGGCCAGGTTGGATGGGGGTTTGAGCACTCAGTCTAGTGGAAGGAGGGTTGGTACTAGATGATCTTTAAGGGCCCTTTCAGCCCAAACTATGAATATGAATATGGTGCTATGAGAGGGTTTTTTGCGCTTTTTGGGACATACTGTTTTAGAAACCTGCCATTGCTGTGGAACACACTGAATACTGAATTGCCAGGAAAGTGGAAGCTTTTTACTATTAAGAGGTATGAAGAAATAGAATTCCATAGGACTGGTAAAGCTTGGTTTGCACAAATAGATAAACTATAGCCTTGAAGCTTTTCTCCTCTGTTTAGGCAAGTGTAGGAATTTAGTCCTTTGGTACATTAGTAATCATAAGTGAGAGAATTGCAAAATCCTTCTATTGAGGTAGAGGGAGTAACTGCTCTATTTCTACTTCTGAAAAGAATTTTGTACAAGGTAAGTAGTTAATGCTTTTTATAAAAGTTAGCATTTATTGCAAGTGATAATGTGAGGATAATCTCAGTTCTGAGGGCATTTGAATGAATGGTACTTCTATGATACAGCTTTATCTTGCTCGTAACTCCTTAGCATCACATGAGCAAAAAATGTGTTGGCAGCTTATTACGGAATATAGATAAACTCGTAACTTTTAGATGAAGTCCAGTGTTTTATATATTGTAAGTATAAATAATTGTACAGGTCAAAGATTAACATAGCTCTGAAAATATTTTTACTGTAGGGAAATAGAAATCATAAGGAAACCTCTTAAACTCAATTCTGTTTCTGCATACCTGAATATACTTTAGTCAGATCTGGTTTAACAGTTGGTTATCTTTTGAGGGTTTTGGGTGGTGATGTGTGTTTGAGTTTTTTGGTTGGTTGGTTTTTTGTTTTGTTTTGGATTTCTCTCTTTCTCCCAGTTTTCTACATGCTGTGAGGTCTACATATGGCATGGAAGAAGGGATATGATAGAAATTAACTGAGACCTGGAATGCTTTCAGAAAGCATTCAGAAGTTAAAGAGAAACCCCTAAAAGCAAGTTTTTATTTGTTGCTGTCTAGGTAAGAGACATGTCCTGACTTCTTTTTTAGTTCTAGTCCCATAGATAGTCCTAAAAATTTGACTGAAGAAAATACAAGCTAGCTAACAGTTGTTTCCCAATAATTGTGATAAATGAGAGAACATTTGAGTATTTTTTTATTTGTAACCTCAAATTGTACTTTATTTACAGACTCTTTTTCTGCAGCTACCAAATACAAGAATATATTACAGCTGTATCAAATGTTGGAGCCAACCTTAACAAAAGTGAATGAGGCTTAAAAGCAGTGCTCCCTAGAAGTCTTTTGCATCTTGTATATGAAAGTGTAGCTTTCCTTAATGTCAGAATAGATCAGTCTTACTGTTTTGGTTACTCTTGTTCCAATAATACTGGAACAGCAGGTTAAGAACTGCTTATTTGGAAAGCCTGTGCAGATTGCGACTATTCAGTCCTTCATAAATTATAGAAATTAAAATATTTTGAGAAATGTTAATGTTTCAAATACTGTTTAAGAAAAACCAATATTCTGAACTAACTGTATGTGAAAATGACCTTTATATGGAAATCTGATGACTAACAAGCTAAATAAAACTCCTTGTTATTCTTGAGTTCTAGCATAAAGAACCAAATGTAGATGTACTTTCTTATGCTTGCCTCAAAGCTGTGCCCCCTGTCAACTATTTTCCTTTGAATGACAAATGGGGATGCAGAAAACTAAGGGAGCTATTTACATGGTAGCAAGTAGGAGCTCAGGATAAAAAGTTAGGACCCTTGCTCTTTTAGCATCTTTTTCATTCTTAAGATTTTCTTTGAAATATGTTGTTCCTTGAGGCAATTACAGCTTCTGCTGTAAAGCTGCTTGTTAAGAAGCTCTGCTTCTTGATGAGGTAACATCTATTTTTAGAAGGTATGGAAGTGGTTCCAAAAAGCAAATTTGTTCCTAATACCTGGGTGTATCCTTTATCAGAATTTTATTTATTCTTTTGGGTTACTTGGCCAGTTTCATGTGAGTTTGAGATTTCACCAGTAGCTCTTCCATATTTTAGAGCAATTTGGTTTGATTTTCAAACCCTAGACAATGGCAAGATGGCCAGATCTAAGCTGCATGGTAACTGAAGAATTCTAGGACCATCTCTTCTACTACACAGTTTATGGGCATCTCCTGGTTTTGATATGGGAACGTTTCAGGTTTGACAAAAGAATGAAATGGATATTTTACTTAAAGTAACAGAAGGACAACATGAAGATAAAAGGAACACACCCCTTACTGGTGTGTGAATGGGTATGTGAATTGGAGATGGGAACTTGGCAGAAAAACCTGTATACTTCTGGGGAGTTCCTCTCTCAGCCAGTAGCAGGGGATGATTAGGCTGTTGATGCTCTTGTTTGTCACTTCTCTGGCCAGTCAGATTGGTGGCAAGGGACTGAAAGCTTCAAGCAGAATGGGTTTTGGCTTTTTCATCAAGAGAGTTGCTAATTTCTTTTATAATATAGGAAAAACAGGTTGAAAATGTACTCTAAAGGGAAGCACTTATGTTCTTACCAATCCCTGATCAGATGATATGTAGCACCTTGAACTACCCATGTAAACAAACTTGACCACAGTATGCACTCTGCTTGAAATAATCCTGATGAGTCAGAAGTGATAGATCAATATGCCTTACAATCCATTTAAAAGTACCAGGAAGGAACACAATTTTTTTCTGCAAGCTGTAGCTATAATTGTTTTGCTTAATAAGTTAATGAGTTTTTATCAAAACATGAGTGCCACCCTGCTTTTTAGGTTCTTAGGTTATTGTTCATCTGTACTTCAGATGCTTTTTGGTCTTTAGGGCTTATGTGGATGTCATTAAACATCTGAAACTAAAATCTTCTTTTTACTTATGTCGCTAATGGTGTTAGGTATTTCTTGGGAAGAGATGGAAATAACTAAGGTTACTACTTATTGTGATGTTCTCGGTAAATGCATAATTCTAATAATGTTTCAACTGCACAGGATATAAAACTTACCAAGTGCTGCTGATCTCTGCTAAATGTAATGTTGAGAAGTAGGGTATTGACTTACTGGTGAATGCTAGGTGGGCACATTACAAAATGTAAGCAATTAAGTTGATTTTTTTTTTAATATACTGTTGCCTAAGTGTTCTGTCATGTGCTTAACTTTAGTAGACAGAGGGAATAGAAGAGTGTGTTAAGAAAAGGACTTGAGAAAGCTAACATGTTGTTCTACTACAATTTTAAATAAGGCTGTTTCTTTTGCAGATGCTCTAAAAAAGTATTTTTAGTTGTAAGAAACATCAGAGAGGTCATTGCCTGGCTGCTGGGTTAAATATTCTCTTTTCTTAGACATGCAGGGCTCACAGCATGATTGCTAAGAGGGGGGAAAAAAGCATCCAAAATCACCACTTGTTTTCTTGGATGTTTGTTTGGGTGTGTTGTGTGTATAGTTTTCACAGGCTTGTTGATCAGGAATTTTGAAAAGGTCAACTAATGACAGTGGATTTCAGAAACACTGCAGAGGAGTAAATTTAGAAATGCTTCTTGGCTATTTTAGTATTATTTGTATGAATCTCACATATTTGGGATCTGAACTTCTACCCCTTTTCTCTAGCAGCGGTAAGAGCAGCATCTAGGAAATCAGTGGTATTTGCATGCTGACCATGTTAAATGTCTTCTCTATTGGGAGGGATGACGTGGGAGGGACCAAAGCACCATCACTTGACTTTCCAGGATGTTCTGGTCGTAGATTGTCCTTGCTATCAAGAGATCAGTTACTGGGCAGGTTTTTCCTAAACTAGTCGCTTTTTCTTAAGCCAAGTCCTATGGTGTATGGTTAGGGAGACTGACAGCTCTAGCTGTCATCATGATGACTTAATTGTACTTGGATTAGCCTTAATTCTGACAACTGATAAAACAAGTGCTGTCATGGTCATTCAAGTCTCTGGATCTTGTCCTTTAAAAAAAAAGAAGCCTAACTGGTTCTAGTTCTTAAACTGATAGGAGATTTATCAGATTATTTGGTAGGAATGGGCTTGAATTATTTCACAGTGACTATCTACCTTTACTTTACCTTTTGACTGTATATGTAAGTAGACTTGGATGGAACTTAAATACTTAAAAATGCTTTTCCTAAGGATAATATTTTGTTCACTGTCACATTACTACTTCTGAAGGTTCATCTGTTTTGGTTTTCAGATGATTCAGCTCTAGAGGAGAGATTTGTCTTCACGATTTCCTTTGAAAGCACAATGGACATATTTTAGAGTTTTACAGAAATCAGAAATCATCTAGGAACAAGAACATTGGACTTTAAGGAATAACAGAGTTCAGAGAGCCTGGAAATTGGTCACTGAAAAACCTGACTTCGCCACACAACTTGGAAATGAATACCATTGAGACAGCAAAGCTTGAAGAGCATATGGAGGGGCAAACGAATGAAACTTCTAATGGCTACTCACGACCTACTCTCTCAGTCAGTGAAGAGAACAAAAATGGCACTAACAAACCAAAGGGCTTGTCTAATGGCTTGCGGAAAACAGCAAAGAAATATCCTGATTACATCCAGATTTCTATGCCTGCTGAGGCTAGGAACAAATTTCCTCTGGAGTGGTGGAAAACAGGCATTGCCTTTGTCTACGCTCTCTTCAACTTGATTCTAACAACTGTCATGATCACTGTGGTCCATGAGAGAGTACCTCCAAAGGAGCTAAGCCCTCCCTTGCCTGACAAATTTTTTGATTACATTGATCGTGTGAAATGGGCTTTTTCTGTATCAGAAATAAACGGAATGATACTGCTTGGATTATGGATATGCCAGTGGTTGTTTCTTAGATACAAGTAAGTTAGCTATATTTTTTTCCCCTGCTTTATGTTTTCAGAATGTTGGTTTTTGTTGTTTGTTTTGGGTAGAAAGAATCTTATGTTAAAATCCTTAACAATATAGAAGAGGCCTGACAGGAAAGTGACAAAGGGGCGACTTGTTTCAAAAAGGTTCCAGTCTCCATGCTGGATATCAAAACACAGGTGTCCTGATTACTGAATAATGTTTAGTTCTGAATTTCTGACACCCATGTCATACTAGTCAAACTTATTTGAGATTGGGCTTTTCAAAGTTTACTGACATGGGGATGTTTAAGCAGAGGAAATTATGATGACGTAAAAAAATCTCATCCAAATATGAGGAAGAACCCACTGTCCTCTACAGCTAGACTAGAAGCTTCTTCCTGTGTCTGCATTTCCTTAAACTATACATATGTAAGTCAAGAATATGGTTATAATATGGGACTATGAAGAGAATATCACTGAGTTGAGGCAAACTGATCCTGACTGCACATGTAAGTTAGAGTGTGGCCACATTAAATAGGTGGAAGCTCTGTGCTATTAAGAGCTAGCAGGACTAAAACCTGAAGAAAGACTTTTTAGTATTTGATTTAGAGAAATGTGTGGTGAAGAGCTGGGGATGAAGCTGCTATTTCATTCTAGGGATTTAGCTATCTAATAAAGCTAGAGCTACATAACTGTTATATGTGTATTCTGCATGTAAACTTGGTATTCAATCTTTTCCCCCCCTTCCTTTACTTTCAGATCAATAGTGGGACGCAGGTTCTTTTTTATAATAGGAACTTTGTATCTGTACCGCTGTATTACTATGTATGTTACCACCTTACCTGTGCCTGGGATGCATTTTCAGTGTGCACCAAAGGTAAGAGCCTTTGCTCCCTAATTCTTACCTGAGTCTCTGCCTGAGTCCTCATGGCTCCTTTGAGCAAATGGAAAGTAATGTTTCAGGTGTTATTAAATAACACAAATTACTTTCAGCTGATGTCTTCAGAAACATAGGTAATGATAAATCAAAAGTTTCTGATACAGAAAGAGCCTCAAGTTGTTGCAGTTAAGATGCTTTAATGAGAGTACCTATGTTGAAATAGCACTGCTAGTCTGAGGCTCAAGCTAATGACTCTTAATAATACAGCAATATTCTTTTCTTATGTAGTAGGATACCTAAGGTCAGTATTGTAATTTATAGGCTTATATGCAAGCTTCTGTTGCTGAATCGCTTTAAAAACTAGTTATATGCTTTGTTCTTGATTCTCACACTGTTTGGTCAAGAGCTATTGCAATACCTGAAATCAATTGCTTGTCTCTGCTTCCAACCTGCAAATGTATAGAAATGTGACTAAAACAAGTTCAGCTGCTTAAATAGACTGACACATATAGAAACGTGGATGTGCTAATATTTTTACAAAAAGATTTAAAAAACCTCTATGGCACTGTAGTTAAGTGGTGACACAAAGGAGTTATTATTGGCGTTTTAGGCTACTAATAAAAAGATGTAGACTTATGATTGCCTTGGAACAAACTGTTATATTGGCTGTGATGAAAGAAGAGTTTACTGGGGGGATGAATTTGTCACCTCTTGAGTAGGATCTCATCAGTCTTGCGGTACAGCATCATATCTGTTCTCTTTCACATTGAAACAACTTTAGGCACATGAATCAGTATCTGTTTGAAAACTTCTACATACCACTATTGTAAAGACATAATTGTTTTGTTCTAATAGCTTGGGGAATGACTTTGTGTAGTAGACTGTATTGAGGAGTGAGAAGAGGTAAGCAAAGGAAGACTTTAAATGTCTCTTCTGAAAGTGCATTTTGCTAGCATTAAACAAGGATTAATTACTTGAACTCTGAAAAAAACTTGGTAGCTTTTCTGGATTTCTTGGTTTTTTGTTTTGTTTTTATTTTTTTTGCTTTTTGTTTGTTTTGTGTGAATACTTTTATGGTTATGGAAAACTCAGTTATCCTTTTTCTTCTAGAGTAAATTTTTAAGCAGCTAGGTGAAACTAAGTTTGCCTAGTATGTGTGGAAAATCAAAAACTGATCCTAATGCATGTTTAAAAAACATACATCCTCTAAATATTAGTAAGTCCTCACTGAGTTTATAACCAAATTTAAAATTTACCAAGTTTGAGGTTTTTGCTCTGTGGAAACCTTGTTCAGCTTTGAACAGAATGTCAGAAGTAGCATGCAAGGTTGTAGTGGTTTCGAATTGATTTTATCCATTCTGTGGACTGTTGCCATGGCGTCTGACTTTAGAAATTCTTAGTGTTTACCTTTTCAATATATTCTGCATCTCATTCTCATACAAGGCATATTTCAAAATAGCCTGAGAAAGCATAGACGGAATGCTAATGTTGTCAAACTAAGCTTTATCATCTGTCAGCTATGATATGCATGCTTATTTGTTTAAGAATATGTGAGAGAAAGATAAAGAAAATGAAGATAATTATATCCTTTTCACATGTGTTTGGGCAAGAAGTTTACTCGGGTTGTGGTATATCTTAACCTTTACTTTGTGCTTTTGTTTCTGGTGTTGTAGTTGAATGGAGATTCTCAGGCAAAGGTTCAGAGAATCCTGCGACTGATTTCTGGTGGTGGTCTATCCATAACTGGATCACACATCCTGTGTGGAGACTTCCTGTTTAGTGGACACACTGTGGTATTAACGCTGGTCTACCTGTTCATCAAAGAGTGTAAGTGTGTTTCAATGCTTTTGTTCTTCTGGGAAAACATGTGATAACATGAATGTAAAACTACTGCCCTCCAGAAGTAACCTGTCAGTTGTACATAGACTGTATGTGTATGGGTTTGAAATACAAATTGTGATTCTGACTGGAAATGGAACATGGGTGTAGTAAAATCATGGGTTAAGGTTGGAAGGGACTACTGGAGGTCCTCTAGCCCAACCTCCTTGCTCAAGCAGGGTCATCTAGACTACATTGCAGAGGATTGCATCCAGACAGTTCTTGAGTATCTTGAATATGGAGAGAGACTCCACAACCTCTCTGGGCAGCCTGTTCTACTGCGCAGTCACCTGTGTACTGGTGAAGTACAGAAGTTCTTCCCTGCATTCAGGGGGAACTTCCTGTGCATCAGTTCCTGCCTGTTGCCTCTTGTCCTAATGTTTAGCCCCATCCTCTTGACACCCTCCCTTCAGATACTTGCAGACATTCATCAGACCCCCTCTCAAACTTCTCTTCTTCAGTCTAAACAGGCCCATCTCCCCCAGTTTTCCCTCCTAAGAGAGGTGCTCCAATATCCCAGTCATCCTCCTAGCCCTCCACTGGACTTGCTCCACATCTGTCTTGTACTGGGGAGCTCAGAACTCCAAATGCAGCCTCACTAGGGCGAGTAAAGGGGCAGGATCGCCTCCCTTGACCTGCTGGCAATGCTTTTCCTAATGCACCTCAGGATACCCCGTGCCCTTCTTGGCCACAAGGGAACACTGCTGGCTCATGGACAACTTGTCCACCTGGACTCCCAGGTACTTCTCTGCAGAGTTTTCCAGCAGGTTGGCCCCCAACCTATACTGGTGCACCACATTCTTCCTTCCCAGGTGCAGAACCCTGCACTGGTCTTTACTGAATTTCAAAAGGTTCTGCTCTGCCCATTCCCCAGTGTGTGAGATCCTGCTATGAAAGGCTGTGCAGCACTCTGGGGTATTGGCCACTCCTCCCAGCTTTGTTAGATCTATGTTAGACTTTAAGGAATTCTGTGGCTTGAACACAGCACTGTTGCACACTTATGCTACCTCTGGACGCAAAGTTACTTTTCTCACCTCTGCTGTACAGTAGTTACTGCAAACAGTGAAAAGTTGGTTTGTGCTCTTTGGATGTCTTCTGCTAGAATGTCCTGCGTAATGCTTCTTGTAGTTAATAAGTATTTGGCAAGCTCACAGAAGATAGTTATGGTTTCTCTATTGGTGCAGCCAATTGAAGTGTTGGAGAACTGAGCACCAACTTCCAAATCTGATATGTGGTAAGCAGTGCTTCCGTCCCGAGAACTTGGCTGTTCCTGAGTGTGTAGTGGGGAGTTCCCTTTTCAGTTCACATATTTGGAATTGGATTCTTCTCTCCTACTGTTGTATTCCAAACTATGCAAATGCTATCTTGGCTCATGGGAATATAGTTCTCACCAAAACAAAAATAAGACTAGCCAGCGTTAGTTGGATGCCTTCCTTTTATTAAAATGTTGAGGGAATGAGGTGTTGTAGTGCTACATTCTACCTTAACCAAAAACCTCAATATAAAAAAGCCTGTTTAATATGATAAACTCTGAATCTACAGATGTGAGACATTCTTCTTCGAACAGTGATTTAAGATGCTGATTACAGTCCGATTTTTAGGCCTAGGTCTTTCTTGTAAAGTGAACATTACTGGGGGAATGACATATGTCAAAATTACCAGATCAGTATTAGGAAAATAACCTAATAATAGATCTATTGTTTGCCTTGTTTTGTGTATGTTATATTGCATCTTAATGCTGTTTGCATACTTATTTTTAGTACCAGGAAAGATGCAGACAACCCAGTAGTTCCTGGACTAGTTTTATTCCTGTGCTTATAAAGGGTTGGAGAAATTGTATCATAAAAATTCTTATAATAAGCCCTTTGACTGCTGCCTAATTGTTAGGCATATATTTCAGGAGAGTTAGGCTCTATAAATGAGAAATGCATAATTTCCTTTTTCTGCCTCCTTTGCAATTAGCAAAATGCTATCTGAACAAGGGCATAAGGCCTCTAATTGTTCTGAATTAGAGGCTGCTTATGGTATTCTTCTCTGCTCTTTTGATAACATATCTTTGGTGTAAGATGCATTTTGAGGATTTTATTATTTCTCGCTTAGTGGAGTTTTTGCTCCGTTCTTCCTTTCATATGCTGCCACTTTTTCCACTTATTCCTCTGCAGTCCACCTTTTATACCAGAATAGCTATATTTTTAGCTTTGATATGTCTGTCTTGCTTTGTGGTACTTCCATCAACTTCTTGAGATTACTTGGCTTCTTATCTTTCTTTTTTTAAATTATTACTATGATCTTGCACAGGCCCCTCAAACTACTACCGGGTAAGCTTGTTGAGATCAGTAACTTTTCTGCTGGTATTGTGTGAAAGTCAAGGCTGACCACTGCCCCACAAGGCAAGGGGTGCCAAAACCTCCCACTGTGAGTGAAATGAAGCCAGTTAGTCTGTCAGAAGTTATGAATGGTCATTGGGACACCCGAGGCATTTTTCAATGGGGAAAGAAGAGCAGGGGAACTTTTCTGCTGAAGCGGCTTAAATGTGTTTTGAAGAACAGCTTCACTCCCATTTGTTAAATCTTTCATTAAAGGGTATAAATTCACATACTGTCCTTTCCTGTACAGAGTATTCTGTTTCACAGAACTGAGGCTTCATGCAAAGTATTTAAAACCTAAGAATTTAAATAAGAGTGTCTTTTCCTGTTTAATCTATGATCTCTGCTCAGGTTGTATCAATTCTAGGCACTTGAGTTTACTTGAGCATAGACTGTAAGAAAAGCAAAGATTCAAGTAAAATAACAAAGTGTATGTTTTGCCTCAATTCTGTCTATTCCTCTGCACCCCATATCCTAGAAGTGACTTATCTGGAAAACTTAATTTGACTAGAAGATGGGTGGTGTATAACTGCAGGCTCATCTTGGGATCCTTTTACGAAGTAAGAACACACCTCAGTAAACTTGTATAATCCTTTAATCTTGTTTTCTCTGTCAAAACCCCTGTCAAAGCAGGGGTTTTGTACCAGTGTGATAGGAGTTAAGTTTTCACATTTAGTAACCTTAAATCATTTTTATCTTTTCCCCTTCTTTTTGTGGATTGCTATAATAATGAATGTCTTTTTTGGTGTGTTTTCTCCCGTCGCCTCCCTGTTTCACAGATTCACCACGTCATTTCTGGTGGTATCACTTGATCTGCTGGCTAATGAGTGCTGCTGGTATCATTTGTATCCTTGTTGCTCATGAACACTATACTGTAGACGTCATCATTGCTTATTATATCACCACACGGCTCTTTTGGTGGTACCACTCAATGGCTAATGAAAAGGTGAGTGGCAAATACCTTTAGAATCAATGTATTGCCTAAAGGTCTAAGTTAGTTTTTGATTTCTAAATAAAAATAGAGGTTCCATATTGAAGTTTAAACAGAATGGGTAACGAATTTCACTTTACTGTTTAAGTAAATATTAATAATTTGTCCTTAAAACATTTTTTTGAACTTTGAGGTTTTTTTTCTGTAGTTGGTGTTCAGAATAGCCTTTGTTTGTCTCAGCTTATGAATAATCAGTAGTTTAGTAATAAAACTTGTGGCCAACTGAAATTACCTAGACCATCCTAAAATTCTAGTGACAGTTCTTCCGTAGATGTCAATAAAAGCATATTTTTCAGAAGGTATCTGCTGCAGTTGTTTAAACAACACTTTCAAGTAGAAGCATAGCTCTCAAGCCAATTTAATTCAATTTTCAACTATTAGTCATCAATGGAAACATGACATGCCTGGAAGCACTCATATTCAAAAAGACTTGGGTGCTTTGTATCCCCAAATTTTGTACAGCAGCAAAGCATCCCTTTGTGTTAAAGATGCTCACTTTGTCATATGCATTTGGACGATGATCTATGCATTTGGACGATGATCTATGCATTATCTCAGTTCTGTGTTTTCCAGGCTAAATGCTCATTGTCTTTGCGGAAATGCGTTTCTGTTGTTGTCTTGACTCAATATAATTGATCATAATGCTCTAAACTGACTGTCTGTTTCCTTTTCCTCTTTATCTACTTGTGCCAATACAGACTTTAAAGGTTTCTTCGCAGACGAATTTTCTCTCTCGAGCATGGTGGTATCCGATATTTTATTTCTTCGAGAAGAATGTGCAAGGCTCTGTTCCTTGCAGCTTTTCCTGGCCAATATCTTGGCCTCCCAGCTGCTTCAAATCTTCATGCAAAAAGTATTCACGGGTTCAGAAGACAGGAGAGGACAATGAAAAATCTACCTGAAGAAACGAAGGAAAGCTTTTGCTCTGTAGTTTTTTTCTGTTCTCTTTTGTTTTGTTTTTTACCAAAACATTAATGCTGTAACCAAAGTTCTTAAGAGGACTCTACTGTAACTGAAGAAGTGGACCAAGCTTCTGTGCAATTGATTGAAGAGACAATTATAGACACATATATATTGCCATTTCAGATGTTTTCTTATCATCAGGCTGTACAGACCTATTCTACTCCTCAGTGCTAATGAAATGCACCACTGATGGGATTTTTTTTTATTAAAAAAAATGGAGCAGGACTTTGCTTTACTAACGAGATAGAGGTGCCAAAGACTACAGTAACACTTTCATTACTAACTATCACTCATCCACAGAAGCACCCAAAAGTCTCATCTTCAGAGTTCTGGAGTGCATAAGGGCAAAAACATGCTCAATTGTAAAGGCACGATATTGGCGTATCAAGGTATATAAAAAATAACACAGTAGTGGGAAGTGGTTTGTTGCATTATTCTTGCTAATGAAGGTAAGGCCTTTGCATGACTGGTACAGCTGGAAGCGAGTCTGACTTTTTTTACACACTGGGGGTATGAATATCTTATGACCCTAAAATATTGCTTACCACTATTAACTCCCGTGTATTCTACTATATACCAATTTTTACATTTTTATTAGTAATTTTATATTTAAACTGTTGTGCTACCTGATGACTTTGCTAATTAGAAATAGCTGCTAACATCAGAGGTCAAGGAGCCTAAAATTTTATTTTTAATAAGGGACACAGTTTCAAAAATCTTTAATTACAGTTGGCCTTGTGTATAGCTATACAGTGCCTATCAGTGTATGTACATGCATATACACACAAAAGCACACACTAAACGAAGTTATTTACTGGGAAGAGTGATCATAGAGTTCTTCATGCAGGTGAAAGTCCCACAGCTCTCACCTGCTTGAGGAATGGAAGGCCAGGTCCAAAATGAGGCTACACTTAAAATTTAATTTTTAATTTTAGTAGCTATTTCTTGCTGAAGCTGTGTAGCAAGTTTGCTTGGGAGCCATAGTTCTGCATTGAATTTTTTTTTTTCTTTGCCTGTTGGCACATGTTTCTGTGACTTTACTCTGAAAGGAAAACCCTCCAAACAAAAACATGCCAAGGTAAATACCTGCAACAGCAGCATTTCTTCAAGTATAACCAAAAACCCTTTCATATTAAATTACACTGCTGTAGAACTCACATGTAGGTTCCTTTTTTCCCCAGGGTTTCAGTCCAGTTAAAATGTCTAGTTTAAACAAGTTGTCTGAGAAAGTGGGAAATTAGCATCGGGTAAACACGTAACAAAACCACAAATTAACTGCTACCAGGTTCTCGTTGGTTTATGTTTTGTATTGTTGGGAAAGCAAAGTAGAAAATTAGCATACCATGTTTAACCATTTTTATTCTGGATTAATTTCTGCAGTTAATTCAATATTGTTTTCCAATTTTCAGTGAAACCTGATGCAAAAATAAAACTGCACCAAGTGTTGAGGTGATACTAATATAAAGGAAATGCTGCTTAATATTAAGAATGTCTTGAATTGACTGACAAGTGTGAACACAATTTAAATTATGACAACTTCCTTTTAAAAAGTTCAGTTAAAGTTATAAAATGAAATAGTATTAAAATATGATTTGTTTTTTTCAGCTAAGGGGATCATTGCTCTTGTTGTACATGAGTATTTTTGTGCATTATCAAAATAATACAATAAACAATGTTCCTTACATCCCTGGTAAAACTTAGCTAAGAAAGAAGTTCTGCTGATGTTTGGTTTTGTTATTTAAAATGAGCTTAGACTCTGATAACATGCCCCTGAAGTTGTGTGTGTATGGGCATAACTATGCTTCCATTTGCTTGCTCCTAGCAGACTGCGAACAGCTAAAAAGCCAGTATCAAACACTTATGAGTCTTTTTTCTCTGTCATATAAATGAGTCTGTTCAATGTCAGTCAGTAAATCTCCGAAGATAACTTGTTATATTAGTACTACTATATAGAGCATAATTTTTTAAAGATTAAATCTAAGCTTTGTGATATCCTAAATATGGTCATGTTAAGCCACCTGTAGTAATACTGTCTTTAGGATTTATGAACAGATTTCATTATTGGTAACCATACCTTGAAAATTAACATGATTAGAAGCCTTACAGGAAGAGCCTAAACAGTGGTTTTCATCTGGTGGCTGAAAAATAAATACTTAGGTAGTCTAGATAGCTAATTGCATAACCACCACCGTGTCTCAGTGGGATTTCTGTAATATATCTGCAAAGTAGAACTTCGTGCAAGATGAGGTGTTTTGGGGTTTTTATGATTATTCTTATTTCTGGAAGGAAAAAAATGTGAGTGCAATAGAACCAAGTGAAAACTCTGCTTTCGTGGGGCCACTTGGGCTTTCCTTATACTGCTGAATTTGATAGAAACTTCTATTGTAATACAAAAGGAAAGTTTAAGTGGCAGCTCTAGCTTAAAATACTTGATTCCTGTTCTGGCTCAGCCCTTCCATAAGTGCTTAATATTTCTCCGTTGTATCCAAGCCCTCAGAAGGGGGTGTGTGTGGGGAGGGGTAGTGTTTAATTAGCAGAAAGCACCAATTCTCTATTCTCTCAATAGCTTTTAATTGCTTTTGCAAACTTGGATGGTATAGTTGTATTTGAAGATTGTTTAGACCTATATATAGGGTGATGAAATGGGGTAAGTAATCATACATGCTGATTCTTACTGCTATAGTAGTTTATCTAATACAAACCACAATTGCTTCATGAAAATTACTAATTTTAAGATCTTACTGATTGTTGTATATTAATACCATGAAGCTGAAAATATAGTTTCATCCTAAGAGGAAAAAGGATTGCAGTAGGTAAAAAGGAGAAACTTGAACTTAAGCCTACAATCAAATTATTAGTACATTTTTTGGACTGTATATGCCCAATGTTTTGCAACCTGTCATTACTTATTTTTTCCTAGTTACAATATTTCTTATAGGTGTCATATGGGCTGCACCTGTACTGTGACTGTAACATGCTCCTTCTCTCTGCTGAAGAGCATTTACACGTTGAACTTTCCAGACATTTCAAGAAACCCAAACCCAAGAACTAAACTCTACACTTGTACACCTGGCATATCAGTATGACTTAGTTGCCTTGTGTTTATGAAACAAGCTTTGTGAAATGCCTCATCTAAATTTAAACCTGGATGTAACAGGTTAACTTTAAGGATTTAAAGAAATGTACTCCTAAGTGGTCATGCTATAGATGTTTAATTTTAATGCTAGAAATGATTAACATATACTTGAAACCACTGTAAAAGGACACTTTTTTTTCTGGTATGTGCTTAGCACTCCCATGTGGTCATAAGTGGTACTATGTATTAGCCGTCCTTCATTGCAGTTTTCTTGGAAAGATTGCTACAGGTGCGGTAGTAGCAAAAATAGCTGTGCTAAATGTTGCTATGAACTCAAGTACTGCATTTGCTTCCCTCCTTAAAGGGTGAGGGAGAAGGAAACTAAAAAAAAAAAAAAAAATCAAGACTGTATATGCTAAGATGCACTACCTTCATGTAATAGAGAAATAAGTTCAGTAACAGAGAAAGAACTGGGAAGTCTTCTAAGATATGAGAGAGCAATCTCTTAATTGGATTATTGCAAATCCACTTACCAGTGTCTTAAATCGGAATCTGTTCAAGGTATGGCTTTCTCCCATCATTAGTATCTGGCTAGACAGTTTATGGTAAGTTGTTTGGTACTGACCTGAATTCTCTTGCTCAGTTCAGTAGATGTGAAGTATGATTTACAGTTCTAGAGACAGGTCCATAAACTGCAGTGCAAACTGAAGCCTTTCCATTTACTTTAAATGAACTTTTCCTTAGCTCTTTGTTTTGTTTTGTTTTTTTTTTTAACTTATAAACCTTGAATCTTAAAGATTCATGAGGTAATTTTGAAAACATGTCCAATCTATCAGATGCACTGAAACCATTTTTCCTTACTAGTAGACTTAACTACTAGTGAAGTTAACTAACTCCATTGTCATCTTGATATTTTTACAATACCCATGTTTTGGACTTAGCCAGAACTCTTCTATGAACACACAAAATTAGAGTGATACTGTAAGGTTGAGCGCTTCTGAAACGTTCTATACAAACCACTGTAAAATCAACATCTTAAATTCAGTTACTGAGGAAAGGGATCTTAAAAATAAATACTTCTGTTGGGCTCCACTCAAATGAGTGTTGCTGCTTAAGTGCACATGCTTATAAGAAAGCCTTCATATGCTACTTTATTATGCTTCCCAGTGTCCAAGAAGAAGTGCTGTGAAACAGGACAAAGGCTTTTTTTCTAGTATTTACAAGAAAAAGAAAGACAGATGAAAACAAAGAAGTAGATGGTGATCATATATTGCTTTTTACATGAAATTGAGCTAAAACTACACCTAACTTCTAAGTAATGTAGAAATAAATTGTTTTTTGTGTAATAGTGCTGAAAAGAAAAGCCTTTAGGGAAACAGGCAATGTTAAGTACTTCATTCTGCAGTACAGCTGTGTATCTGTGCTGGTTCTCATCCATAACTTTGAGTGTAAAAATAAAACCCAACTCTGAGAGATGCTTGGAGATTTTAAAATACTTAAATATAATTAGCAATTTTTTGTGAGTTGTTCCTTCAAGCTCTCACTAATAGCTTCTAAAACAAGAACAAAGTGCTGCAATGCTTAAAACATACTGAAGCTTTTTCTAGTTGGCTTAAGTTTCCATGGATTTAACTGTATGATTAAGTCTTATTAACCTAGAAAGTAGCACACGAGAATGTCAGGCTAGGTACAGATAGCTTATGTACTGTAGGGAAACATTCTAGTTCTGAACTCATCTTACCAAACAAAACACTCAATGCCTGAATGATGTTTTAAGATGGAGTGACAATACTGGGCAGTCTCTAATGTGTATCTAAAATACTGGTGTTGAAGATTCCTTCTCTCCTAATGTAAATTGGTCATGAAAAACTCAGGAAGATTTGAATTGTTTTCAGTGAAAATGTTCTAATTACAAAGGATTTGGAGTTTAGCAAAGAGTTAGCAGTTTGTTTTCTGTGGCTCTTTGCTGTGCACTAACCTTTAAGATGCAAACTAGGTAGGAGAGAAGAGCAAAGCAGCTCTTGCTGGAAGGAGCAGTGTGTGACTTTTGAACTAAAATTATATTGACTGCATGCTACCTGCAGTCTTATCTGTACTATAGTTGAAAAAAGATGCTGTATTATACTATTATACTTAGTGTTCACACTTCTTCAAATTATTCTGAAGTGGTTGGCCCAGTCCTTCCCCTAGATGAGGAGTATTTTTGTCCTTTGCTTGCTGTATGGTTGAACATAACTGGTTTTAGTTCTGGTAAATGCCAATGAAAAAAAAATGTAGATCCATTGTATACAGTGCCTAAGATGTTTTTAAGGAGTCTATGCATGGGTTTCTTCTAGGAGAAATACTCTTCTTTAAAGCCAGGCCTGTATAATTATGTCAGCTCTTGCATTTGCCCTGAGCATAGCAAAGTTTTTAGGATGTTAGCATTTGTGACACTGCAAAGAATTACTACAGAAGAATCTCATTTGTGCCAATTGAGATGACTTTTCACAAAGTAACTTTGCTGAATATTTGACTTTTGGTTTTGGTTTCTTTGGGGAAGGGGTTTATTTGGTTTGGTTTTTTGGTTTTTTGTTCTTTTTTTTTAATTAAAAGAAGAAGCAGTCAAAAACTAGTCTGAAGTAAAAGCATCTTGAGCAGTTGGGTACCCAGGCACCGTGCAGGCACATGTGTGCAGAGAGGGGCCCCTGTGGCATGTGCAGTGTTGGATTCAGTACAGAGGCTTCTCTGGGAAGGTGAACTAGGTTGTACTTACGTAGTAGGCTGTGAGCCGTCTTTGCTTGTCATTTTGAGCTCCTTTAAGACTGAGAGCACAGCACCAAAGGTGGCAATAGCTAAAACGTGTAGTGAAGGTCACTTGCAAATCAGAAAAGTATGAAAGGGCTGAAAAGGCAGATCTCTGTAAAACCAGTCATTGGAGAGCTGTGTTCTAATTCAAGGGAGCATAAAATTTGGGGTTACTTCAAGCATGTGAGTTCCATTTAAAATGAATGGATCTGTTTGCTTTTTAAATTACTGGGGTTTTTTTCAGTAGAGATGATAGGAGCGCTGAGAATATCAAGAGGAAGTTATCTCCCTGCTTACTTTCACCTTTACCATTGAAGTGTTTGTGTATGAACAATATTACCAAACTCCAACCCCTCTTATATTTTGACCAACTTGTTATGAGTGCTTTATTTCTTTAAAAACTGAGTTTGCATTCCACTTTTTTCATAATTTGTTGCCACTCAAAATGCTGCTTACAAGCCTGTGCTGATCTGGGCTCCTGACTCACTATGTCTGCCTCTTCTAAATGGCTCAATACAGAAGAGTAGGATTTACATTTGAGAAGACTCCATAATTAACTCTAAAGCCAAAAGGCATTCTTGTCAGACACATCTTTGCACAATTTGAGACTTGAAAGTATTTTTAAATACAAAACCTAACATGCTAGGACATACTTTGGTTTTTTTCTCTCAGGAATCAGTTCTTGCTCTTTAAATGTTCAGTATGTTTGTTTGTGTTTGTTTTCCTGATTCAGGAGAGCATGTGTGAGATGTGAAAAAGATGAGTTCTGGCAGCTTCGTGAAGTCAGGGTCATACCAAGGAACCTGAAAGTAAAAGCAGAAATAATGGTTTGATGGCTGATGTTCTCGTGCTTTCCATGTGACTTTGAGAACTGTAAACACTTCTGTAAAAACACTGCAGGAGACTTTGCTTTTAACTGCAACATGTTTTCATACTCATTGGCTGACAGCTTTTCTTGCATGACTTCTCCTAGGCTGAATCTGTAGTTCTGTACATAGGTTGGAGCTATATATCCAACCTTGGAAAAATTAGGCAAGAAAAACTGTTGGCTGCTGAGGAACCCTACCTGGTAATGTAGGAATGCTGTAATGCGTGCACGATAAGGAGCTAATAAATGGCAGGGTTTTATGGCTTTAGGGTCCAGTTCTGCAAACACTGCACAGCATAATGCTACAACAACAAATGATAATACTTAAAGACCTTTTGTGCTGTAGTTTCCACTAATGTTTGCAAACTGGGCCTCATTTTTACATAAATTGTTCACAATTAGCAAGAGTTGACTTTTATCTTGTGAAACTTTCAGGATGACACTTTATAGCTGATGTCAGCTATTTTGGTTAGGTAACTGTGAGTGTTGTGGTTTGCTGTATGCGTGCAAGAGAGACTTAGAGCTAGAGTTGTGATTTGTAAGATATTGCAATCTGTTCACTATATTAAAAAAAAAGAAAAACAAACCCCAAAAAACCCTATTGCACTAGCTGTACTTTAAAAAAGCAATAACATGAGCATCTTTTAGCTTTTGTCTCCAAAGGTGCTATCTGTCATGATCATTTGCATTGTTGGCCATGAATTTGGTAAAAACATGTTAAAGAAGTTGTCTTATGTCATTCAGTTGGCACATACAAGTAGAAATTTTTTGTGGTCAGCCTGTGTACTGACAAATGCAATACTTTGGACTACTTACATGACCACCCATACCTTTAAAAATCAGAAACCTATATCCATTTATGGTGCTAATGATCTCAAATATTATTGGTATTCTCTTTGGTATTCTCTTCTTACCCATGAACACTAAGGAAAGCTGTTTTGACATCTTTTCAATAAAGCAAAATTTCTCTACATTTTGAGCCTGTTCCAGATGCTTTTAATATAAATGACCCTTTTCTATTTCTATTTTATATAAAATCTGCAAACAAAGTAAGTATTTTAATGCAGGAAAACATTAGAAGTGTATATGTTGGTCTAAACTACATGTCCAAGTCTAAGTTTTCATACATTCTTAAGATAGCTAGTCTTCTGAAACTCAGTCTGAAATACAAGAGTTGTGTTGGCAGGATTAAGGTGCAAGCTAGTAGTTTAAAGAAAATCGTCCTCTGGCTTCATCATCATTGTTGAAGCCTCAGAGACAGAGAGGATGTGAAATGCACAAAGCTGCAGCAGGAGAACACCAATTATGCAGGGTAGATCCACCTTTTGCTGAAACTTCAAAAAAACAAACTTGTGAAGGAACATGACCATGTAACCATATCTAAAGAACAGAATTGAAATTTGATGTAATTATCAAGGCTGTTCATTGTGGGACATTATAAAAACCCATGAAAGGATGTTAAACTAGATTATTTAGATTGTGGAACAGCAATGGAACTTTCTAGCTTTGTTTGAAAGCTTCACAAGCAACGTTCTCTTAAGACAAAAAACTCTTGTGCCTTCTGTTGCAGAAGTTATTGTTCTCTTCCCTCCCTGCCTTTGGTTATGAATTTTTTTGTATATAATGAAGGACGATGCACTTCCCAATCTTTTCAGGAGGCATTTTTGGGCAGCAGTACCTACACTTTCTACCCATGGAGAATACCAAGACTCTGTTTCTTTCTAAAGGCCCCTTCCATGTCAACTTGCAGTTGTAAAAGTGCCTGCCTGTGACACATACGGCAAGCCTACTGTAATCAGCTCTGAAATAAATATACTGTATTTGATATGGACACGTGAACCTGG
Organism: Manacus vitellinus; assembly: GCF_001715985.3. Taxonomy (NCBI): domain Eukaryota; kingdom Metazoa; phylum Chordata; class Aves; order Passeriformes; family Pipridae; genus Manacus; species Manacus vitellinus. Next base: position 42,774,949 of record NW_021938789.1, on the reverse strand, counting down.
CAGAGTGGATGCCATGTCCAGGTACACCCTGGTGAGTCAGCAGGGTGCAGCCTGGAACACTGCAGCACATTCCTCTGCTCTAAAGTAGTTGTGCTCTGAGGTTTTGGTCCCTAAACTGTTCTCTTTCATATACTGTAATAAGTTCTCTTGAATCACATACACCTTGCATGTCAAGGAATATGGGCTTGTAAAAGATCTATTTTATGGAACTTCTGTGTCAATGCAAAGAATATTCCATGGCTAAAGTAACTTAATTTAAAGAAACCCGTCATCTGAGATAAAATCAGGGTGAGCTGCTGGGGGTTTTCTTGAGTGAAGAGGGATAATCTAGTAGCAATAGTCTAGATTGTGTCTTGCTACTTGTCTCAGTGCCTGCTTTAATAGTAGGACACTTGGAAGAGCCAAAGATAGAACAAAGTCATCCGTAACAGTCCTAAGCCACGTTGAAATATAACTTTCCTATCTCTTAATTACTAGATACTTCAGAGAAAAAGGGCTTTTTTTTTTTTTTAATTTACCAAAAAAAAAGTGCAATATTTACAGAAATAGAAAGAGATAAATGGCTGCAGGTTTGAATGCCCTGCAAAAAACAAAGCCTTTGCGAGCATGTGACATGCACTTGACTGTGTTTTTTTTAGCCTTAGCATTTGCTCTGTTACAAAAACATGTTTCAGTGCACTAGTCTAACTCAGAGATTTCAAATATTTTCAATATTCTTTTGGCAAGGAGAGTGTTTTTTAATGAATAAAGTGCCTGTGGAAATAAAAATCCAAAAGTTGCCTGCAAATGTAAATAAAGCATATAAAACCACCGCCCATACTTGAAGAGAATGGGTGCTAACTCAGTAACTGTAGTAACTCAATAGCTGCTCAATAGTCATAAACATTGATAGGATTCAAAGTTCGAGAAAAGAATATTATGTTTCTTTTGAGAGTTTACTGTGTTAATTAAATTTCTACTGTTTCTGCTTGGGCCTTAACTCTGTAACTTAGTTATCTTTAAAGAGAAATAAGTTCCTTTGAACTATTCCATTTCAAATGCTTGTTTTAATGACAGTCTTTACTCTGATGGGGATTTTTGTTTGTTACATGGAGGGGTTTTTTACCTGTTAAAAGTAAAGTCACCAAATGCTTTGATTACTCAATTTGAGGTAAAAGAGTTTGAAGAATGGTTTTTCCTTAAATGCAGAATTCAAGGGAGGGTGGGTTTTTATTACACTGCTACTAGGACTGAGGAGGAATGATTTCCATGGGAAGCATTATAGTGCTAAAACTTGTATATGTAGTTATTTGGGGTAAGCAGAATATTAGTACATGCGTATTGTTTTGCTGTTAATTTTATGCTCTATAAAGAGGCTATTTAGTACTAATTTAAATTGAAAAGTGGATTTTAATGTTGCAATAGCTATTATTTTAACGTGAAACATCTATTTATGTACTGATATGCTAGAGCAAAATATACATTTGATCATTAACTTAATTTAAAAGTATGAAAGTAATCTTATTTTTATCAAAATTAATGTGGAATTTAATCTCTGGACAAGCTTGAATTGGTCATAGACCACTGAAACCAATCTTTCAATTGCATACAGAAGGAAGGCAGGCTTTTTTTTTTTTTTATCTAGTGTAACTTCTTGACTAGACTAAGAGGGAAGGGAGACTAGATTACTGTTCTATAAAGAAAATGGGCAAAACCAGTAGTGTGTTTCAGCTGTGCTGAATAGCTTAGCTTCTTATTTTCACACTGTAGAATTTAAAATTTTCTTGAGACTCAGATTTAAGATGTCTTTAGTTCAGCTAAATTTTCACCTGTTCTTTTTATATTTTTTCTAGTAGTTGCATTTTATTGGTGTACGTTGTAATTAACCACTGAATTTCTGCCAAATATATAAAAAAATGCATTCTGTTCTGCTAATTTAAATCTATGTTCTTAGTTTAATCCATGGCTAGTAAAATGTCCATTTGCTGTTTAGATTAAAGAGACGGTTGCCTTAATTGTTTGGAGGAAAGCTGACCTTGACCATTTGAAGCTTTATGTATTTCTAAAATTCCTGTAACTTCTGTAAAATTGCAATAAAACCTTTTTAATACAGTTCAGCCACTACTTTATGAGCCACTTGTCACTATCTTTTTGGAATGCTTAACTATTTAAAAAGAAGTTTTTTAACAACACTGTTTATAGTGGATAAGCACCTCTTATTCCCTGCGGTTTTTTATTTTTGGGGGGGGATCACTTTAAAGATGGTGTACTTGTGTCTTGCCCACAGTGCTCTTCTCTTTTGGTGAGGGGGTACCAAGAGCACTTCCTGAAATCACTGATGCTGCAGCAAATGGCTTGGAACACCATACAGCAGCATTTTCATTATCTGATTACCTCTGTAGGGATTACATTTCGTTGTTGATCAGCAGGAAAAAGTGCACCAAGGTGTATTCTACAGAGCGAGGGAAGTTACCCTGAAAACCAGTTGGTGGTAGGTTTGGGTTTTTTGGGGTGTTGAGGTGTTTGTGTGGGGTGTGTGTGGAGGGGTAGTGTCTGTGGGGGTTTTTTGTTGTTCGGTTTTTTGTTTGTTTTGTTGTTTTTTTTTTGTTTTATATATTTATTTGTGGGAAAGAACTAAAATTATTTTTTCTCTAAACTTAAAATTCAGGTGTGATGAGCCTCTCTGTGCTGTTCTGCGTTTGCCAAGCAGTTGCTTTAACCTAGAGCTGAGACATGTTTCTGGGTTAGTCCTCGGTTATGAAAACAGAACATTTTGGTCTACTACTTAGAACTTCCAGCTTTTCTATTGGGCAAGGGGGAAGAAGGATCATCTGTATTTCCACTAAAAATGGATGCTTGCAGAAGGAGCGTTTGAAAGCAAGTTCTATGAGGTTGCAGGGAGCACTCTTTTTTTTTGTTTTTCCGCCATTAGCTGAACATGTGTGCTTACGTTTAACGACACCTTTTAAACTTCGCCTCTGTCCAAGCACCGAGCCAGCTTTTGACCGCTGAAGGCGGCGGCGGTACCGGAGCCCGGCCCCGCTCCCCGCCCACAGGCCCGGTCGGGACGGGGTCAGGGCGTCGCGGGCCTCGCCTCCGCCGCCCCGCCATCTTAAACCGCTACTCGCCGGCAGCGGGGCCAGCGCGCCGGTCCCACCGCCCGGGGAGATGGCGGCGCCGGGCACGGCGGCTTGGACGTGGCTGCTGCTGCCGCCACGCCCACCGACTGCTGCTGGGCAGCCCTGGCTGCGCTCGGCTGCTACTGTCGCTGCGCGCGGCCCGGCCGGCGGCTGTCGGGGCTGCCGCCGGCCCCGCGCCCTGGCCGCTCGTGGGCAACTTCGCCTTCGCACCTCCTGCCGCCGCCGCCTGTGCGGCCAGCGTGGGCGTGGCATGTGCGGGACTGCGCCGCGTCTCCCCCCTTCTCTCCGGCATGTCTTCCTCACCAGCCTCACGAAATGACGCAGAGTCTATCCGCCTGTCGATGGGCAGCCGCCCGCTTCATCGTGCTCAACACCTTCGAGGCGGTGCGGGAGGCGCTGGTGCAGAAGGCGGAGGTGTTCAGCGACCGGCCCTCCGTGCCCATCGTCCTCATGATCACCCACAACAAGGGTAAGCGCCTGGGGGCGCCCCGGCGGGTGTCGCTCGGGGAGCTGCCGTACCCTGATGGATGGCCAGGGCGATGATACCGAGCGGGGCTCGTGGCTGCTGTGCCAAAATTTGTTAATAACTATTGTGAATTGCAGAGTGAACCATTTACTTGCTTTTTGCTCTTAGCGTGTGTCCTTCACCTTACTGCTGACCGAAAGCAGGCAGAGAGAAACTCGCTCTCCCTTGAGGTGGACACACAGCATCCCCGTGAACTGGGCAGTGCTGTGCTGTGCACCACAGCCCACCGCCGGATGACTGAAATGCCTGATCCCTTTAGCTCTACTCACAGTAAAGGAACCGAGGAGTGGCTGAGGGAGCTAGGGTTGTTTAGCCTGGAGAAGAGGAGGCTCGGAGGGACCTTATCGCTCTCCCAACTACCTGAAAGGAGGCTGTAACCAGGTGGGGGTTGGCCTCTTCTCCCAGGCAACCAGTGGTAGGACAAGAAGACATGGTCTCAAGCTGCACCAAGGGAGGTTTAGGTTGGACATTAGGAAGAAAGGGTGATTAAGCGTTGAAATTGACTGCCCAGGGAGGTGGTAGAGTCACTATCCCTAGCGGTGTTTAAGGAAAGACTGGATATGGCACTTAGTGCCATGGTCTAGTTGACATGGTGGTGTTCAATCATAAATTGGGCTCAATCTTAGTGGTCTTTTCCAGCCTAATTGATTCTGTGACTGGCATTTGTGCAGGGGTTTAAGGAACCACTGGTCTGTCATGTAAGGGCTTTCTGATTTTGACTGTGTCAGGAGAAGAAATTTCCAAACTTTGGCAGTGGTACAAAAATGAGTGCTTCCCCAGTTCTTACCAAGGTAGCGATGGCAAAGAGCAGGTTTCTGTGGAGTCCTGTAGCTGTGCAGTCTGTGCTGCCTGTGTGCAAGCTACTGTTGCTGAGATGTTTGCAGGTGTATTATTCTGCTTGTCAGAACTTATTGAGTATATTTGGGTTTGTGGTTTTTTTGTTTGTTTGTTTTTTTGGGTTTTTTTGTTTGTTTTGTTGTTGGTTTTTTGTTTTGTTTTTCAGTGGGTTTTTTTTACAGGTCAAAGGAGAGTTTACTAGCTTTTGCAAGAAGAGGGCATGGAGAGTGTAAATGCACATTGGCAATACTGCAGTTAGAATTTCTTCATGTTTAGTTTTTAGGTCATTATGGATGTCGGTGTTTGTGGAAAACTAATTTTCCATTTCCAGTTAGGAAGTGTAGCCCAGAAGGCTTGTTAGTGTGCTAGCTTGTTGTGAAACTTATCTTTTTTTATTTTTTATCAACTTGTCTCTAATTTGTTGTTGAGTTTTGTGTTTGTTTTTTGTTTGGTTTTTTTTGTTTTGTTTTGTTTTTAGTGAACCAGAATTACCCTTGTAAGGATAAGAGGAAAGCGAGAGACCTAGATCATGTTTATCAAAATGTGATCAGGTACCATTGCTGAACTTGGTTTAAAAAATAAAAAAATAAATTATAAATTATATTGATCTGAGATAGATATTGCTGGCACATTATCATGCGTGAGTATTTTTAGGTACAGTACTTTTAGCAAGAACTGGGGGAGGAAAGGGGAAGAGGAGTTACATAATTTTAGTGGTGCTGTAAAACTGCATGTTTAGGCTCATGGTGGATTTCTTTTTCCTTAAATACTGTGTATTTCGTGTTTCATGTTCTCTGACAGGCTTTTTGAACATGGTGAACCAAGGTTAGCAAGGGCAATTAGCTGCTTTCACTAGTGGATGTTCCAGGGAAGTTGACTGTGTAAGGAGCCTGTTGTCCAGAGCCAGAGCATGCTGCAGCCAAGTCCAGGACTGTGCCTGCCTGTGTTGTGCTGCAGCAGGGACATTACATTGCTTTATGTTCAGTTTTATCTGGAAGGTCACCGTAACTGCGCTCAGGCACGAGGACTGTTACATGAGGGCTGCCCAGTGGTCCATAAAACATCCTGATCTGGTGTGTAGCGCTTATGTTCACTAGTGCAACATGTTGAATTGCCACAGATGTGGGAGTGTTGTAGAATGAACCACAGGGGTGGTGTATTTTGAGTATACAAAGGGAAAAGTCAATGAATGTGGGCAGTGCGGGCTGGGCTGCTGGTTCTCCAAAAGCCAGTGTAAGTTACAGGTGCTCTCACTGGGCTGGCTTGGGTTTAGTGGTAGCATGAAGGAGATGACTGAACATCTGTGATGCTACATTTGTAATAACTACTCTTTTGTCTGTGGTTCATGGAGGAGGGTAATGGGTTACAACACTCAAACTGGAGAACTCTGAAAGTTGGTCTGAGAGCCTCCTGAACATAGGTTCAGGAGTTTGTGGTGAGACTTTACTGCAGGTCAGGACAGAGGCAGTTGTGTTAGTATGTACTAGGAAAGGAAATGATAAAAGCAGGATGATGGGTAACTTCAGATCTGCTGGTCACAACTTGGGTACTACAGCACTGGGACTCTTTGAGTCAGTAAGTGTTCATTTGGGGTTTCTATATCTTCGTTCTATAAGCAAGCTACAGGGTATGAACTTACAGGGCTATTTTCTTGTAAGCTACATTTTCTGTCGTAGTTTTGTCTTTACCCTGAGCTGACCTGCTGGGTATGGTATGGAAGAAAGCAGGGCTTAGCTTTGTGGCTTGATTGTGTGTAACATGCAAATGGAATATTGTGCCGGGGGGAGAGCAAGTAGAAGTATCAGAAATGGCAAATACTGTATTTCAACAACTTGATTAGTAAAGAAGGGAGACCTCCTTGGCTGGATGGGAAGTTCCATGAGAACTTCAGGGAGAAGGTAGAAGTTAAGTCTTAATTGAAGGCTTCTGCACGTACATCTGTGGGAAGAGAAATACTAGACTGGGGGAAAATGTAGGTTTTGATGGTTTTGTTTTAGTAAAGCGTTTTTGTATTTTATATCTATGAGAATGGTAGCAGTGACTCAATCTCTAGAGTGGATGGAGTCTGAGTGGTTGTCTGCCATTTTAACCCTGCCCTGTGCACATCCAGATGTGGACATCTGACAACACAGAAGTTAAGTGTTAGTTAAGGTCATGAATTCTGTGTTGGTCAATGCTGTCAGTATTGCAGTAACGCTAAAGCTAGCAGAAAGAAATGGGGAGGAGGGAGGATAAATTAGCTGTTGCCAGAACTTGCTTCTTGTAAGGATTTAAATTTTTTTCATGTAAAAAAGAAGAAGAAAATGAACTCTGGTTCTATGAGTTTGTTGGTTGTATTGAAAGGTTTTCATTATCAGTTTGTTGAATTAGCCTTCTGCGATGAGCATGAAGTCCTGGTTATTCTTGTTGCTTCATTATTGTATTTTCTTCAGGTTTTTGTTTATTTGTTTTATTTTGCTTTAGTTTGTTTGTGGGAGTTTTTGGTTTTTTGGTTAGGGTTGTTTTGTTTTTTTTAAAGAGTAGAGTTGTCTATGCTGGGTACCTTGACTTTTCAGGGGAGGCAGAGATTTTCTTTGAAAACAGCAAAGGACTATTCTGTTAGTGTAGCTTAGTAGTGATCCAGTTGACAGTTTGCTTTCTCCTCTTATCTCTGTTACTATAACTTCATGCTCTTCTTCCTCCTCAGTCTGTCTCCTGTGTTATTCTTTCCCTATTTGCAAATCAGTTATTAGTATTCTACAGCAATTTGGGTTTTCAGGATGTCAGAAAACACCATGGTATGCAGCCACGCCCTGTGCAGGACTGCTGGAGAGACTCTGGGTGTGGGAAGGTGTGTTGTTGCTGTCAGATTTTCTGGGGCACGAGGAGAGTCTTTTTTACATTCAAGACAATAGTTGGTTTTATTTTATGAAAGTATTTGAATCCTAAAACTTACTTTCCTAATGACAGAAAGGGGAACAGATTGTGGATATATAGTCTGGTTTTGAGATATTTGTTGTGGGATAGAAATAGTGATAACTTTGTTTTATTCCAAGAATCCATGTTTCTTTTCCACCCCAGCCACAAACCTTGGAAATGTTGGTTCTTGGCCAAATTCAACCCCAAATATGCCTGGTTTTTCACTTACCCTACTTGAGGACACCAAGTTAACCATGGAGTACATTAGATATAGCAGGTTGTGTGTTTGTCACCCTGCGGTGTCTTTGGCGTGGTCTTTTAATTCCACAGAAGAGATATTTCTGTTTGTAAGTGAGCAATAGTTATACTTGAAGCTAAGGTATTTAATTTAAATGGTGTTTCATAATGACACAATCATGCAGAACAAGTGCCTGGGGGCATCAAAACTGATGCAGTTTGAGATGCAAATCAAGAAGGTTTTTGCCAAATGGCTCTGAAGCTGTCTTTACCTTCCCAGTTCGTTCAGAGCATGTGTATCCTTTATTTTTATTACAACTTAAAGAAAAACCTTGCTTGTAATAGAAACGTATGCAAAAAGTATTGAGAAATTTGTATAACATGAAGGCGAAAAGAAACACAAACTAGATTGTGGTTTAATGTCTTCTATTCTGCTTTGCTGAAGGAATTCCTATCTCAGGACACTGAGGAGAAAAGGCAATAGCTAATCTATGTCCCAGAATAACAGTTCCTAAAAAATTATAATTTGTAATGAAGCATCTACAACACCTCTTCTCCATCCATCTTGCAAAGACTAATAAAACTACTGATGTAACTTCAATATTAATTTAATGGATTGGGAAAAGGAGGAACAAGATTTCCCAAAGCTATTATAAAGAACCTTGTGTTCTTCCTCTAGCTCCTACCCTAGTGCTTGGGATAGATTTATTGTGTATCATTTCCCTCTTTTCTGGGTCTTGGGTTGCAGGTCCATATAATTATTTCTTGTTGAAAATAGGGCATCTTGGTTTCAGACTCTTCCTTTCTTTTTCAGGTGTTATTTTTGCACCATACGGTCCTGTCTGGAAGCAACAGAGGAAATTCTCTCTCTCAACATTGCGTCATTTTGGAGTAGGGAGACATAGCTTAGAACCTAAAATCATTGAGGAGCTGAACTTCATAAAGGAAGAAATGCTGAAGCATGGGAAGGATTCATTTAATCCCTTTCCAATCATTCGCAACGCAGTGTCCAATGTTATCTGTTCCATGGCCTTTGGCAAGCGTTTTAACTACGAAGATGTTGAGTTCAAGACGATGCTGAAGAACATGGCCCGTGCGCTGGAGCTGAGCGTGAACAGCTACATGATCCTGGTCAACATCTGCCCTTGGCTCTACTACCTTCCCTTTGGGCCTTTCCGGGAGCTTCGGCAAACAGAACTAGATATTACTGCTTTTCTAAAGAAAATAATTGCACAGCACAGGGACACACTGGATGCAGCAAATCCCAGGGACTTCATTGATATGTACTTCATCCATGCGGAAGAGGAGAAGAACAACAAGGAGAGCAGCTTTAATGACGACTACCTATTTTTTATCATTGGTGACCTCTTCATTGCAGGCACAGATACTACTTCCAACACAATACTGTGGTGCCTGCTCTACATGTCCCTTTACCCGGAAGTACAAGGTAAGACTATTTTTATTCTAGGTGATTTATTCCAGACTGTAAAGCTCTAGATGGATGCTCAGAAACAGAAGCAAACAGCGACAGTGCAGATATCATTTGAAGTACAAACAGCGTGTGTATGTGCAATTTGAAAGGCTGGTATGTAATCAGACATCTTCTATCCTCCTGTGCTTTGAAGACCTCTAGGTTAGTGATATTAAGTACTAAATGACCTTTTAATCTGTGCATTTCTTCTGTTTTGGGGCAAATCTTTTCCAAATAATTCCAGGGAACTTTAGCGTGTTTGAGAAACTTTGGCAATTGTGGCATTCCAGGCATATAGCAGTGATACAAGATGTGTAAGATCCATAGTGGTAAGGTCTGCTTTTATGCCTTCTGAGCAGGGAGGTTGTTGAGCCTAGTGGCAGAGACTGGGGAAGTGAAACACTGTCCACTGTAGAGGAAGATCAAATCAGAGACAGTTTAAGCAAATTGGACTTGGCACAAGTGCACAGCACCAGCTGGTCAGTGTCTTTGGACAGGCCTCTCCCCAGGAGTCTTGAGTGGTCGTTCAATGGTCAGCCTTGAGTAGGTGGTTGATGATGGCAGGGGGTGGGAGGGTAAGACACATGGAACACGTGACCCCAAAGAAGTGGCAGAAGGACTTGCTCATTATTAGGGAAAGATGACTGAGGGGAAACCTTATGCTGTCTACAGCTACCTGATTGGAAGATGCTGAGAAGATGAGGGCAGTCTCCCCTGAGGTGTGCAGTGGAAGGGAGAGAAGCAGCGGAGACAGTCTACAACAAGAAAATTCTAATCAGATACTAGGAAAAAAAAACTACCCTGTTGAAGATGGCAAAGGAGTGCAACGGATTTTCCCTAGAGTTAATAGAATCTCTGACTTTAAAAGTATTCAAAACTCAGTGGGTTATGACCCTGAGTAGGCTCATCTACCCTCAGAGTCTGATCTGTCTAGAATAATCACTTCTAAATAGGTCGAGATCATAGTTTATTGCACCAAGTCAACCAGTGTGTTGACCAAAGATTGCACAATCAGTTCAATACGTGGAAGAGAGAGTTCACTGGGGCAACTGCAAAATAAACTTTTATTGCATAGGCTTATTCTTCTGTTTTTGATGTCTGCATGTTATCACTGCTTGCCTTGATATGCAGTTAGATGAATTAGATATATTCTAAATTACACAAATGAGATCTGGAAGAGTGTTTTGTTGGTTTGGGTTTTTTAACCTCTTTCCTACCTGCGTGTTACTGTATGTCTATGTGCTGGTCAATTTTCCTTCTGGTGATCTCTTTTATTGCTTCTCTCCAATTCCACCTTTCCTTATGTGGCTGTTGTTGAGTAATCTAAATAAGCTCAATAGTCTAGAGTGTATCACTTAGCTATGGAATGTGATTCTCTTACTTCTAGTATCCTGTTCCTTATGTATCCTGATTGCCTTGGAGTAAGGTAGGGGCCTCTTTTTTTGACTCTGGTAATGTGTTTCTCTTAAACATATTGACATGTTTTTTTCCCTAAAGAAAATACCTGAATTTTGTAACTTTTAGCAGTAGCAAATGTTGCTTGCAGACATGGAAAGGCAAGCTAAAGGCTATCAGGGAAAAAAATCTGGAATAGCCTTTTTCTCTTTGGAAACCAGTTTTGCTTTTTACATGGAAAAAGAAAAGGATTGGTGTGAGACAATGTGCTGAGGTCATGTGGAGTATTTGTTTTGTTCTGTTCCCTGACTTTGTTTTGGTCCTTAACTTCTGAAGATCTGTGAGATTTTTAAATATGTGAAAAGTTGTGGAGCAGTTCAAATATCATGCTGTTAGTGGAGAACTGCTCAAGTTTGTGGTTTTGCACTTAGCAGTGTGAGCAGCAGTTTGGCTGCTTTCTGTATAGTTCAGCATTTCTTTACTAACTGAACAAATGAGTTGTTTGAGATGAAGCACTGATGTGACATTTGGCATGAGACAGTCTCCTTAATTTTATTTTTTTATGTTGAATACTGGGATATGGTGTGTCACTAATAAAAGTAGCAACCCCTCACAAAGAAAATTCTGGAGGGCCATGCCATCAGCAGCACATCTCTTGCTGTATTTTTTAATGTTCCTCATACATGAACTTTTTTACTAGTGAAACCATTAGGTGGCAGCAGCTGTTCATTGAACCCAGTTCAGGCAGCAATTCTGGATGTTGCTTGGGAAACTGGGACACTTTTTTTTGTGTTGAGCTTTCATTTAATCTTGTGTCACTGCTAAGAGAAAAGAGCAAAAACTCAAGAGTTTCAGCAACCTGGTTGGAAAAGGCAGGCAGGACAACCACAAAGTATTCAGGATACAAAAGGTGAAAATTGAAAACTGACTTATTATTTTTGATTAAAGGTTAGTTTTGAGGTCTCCTCTTTCAAGATTGTCTTTTGCTGTGTAGCCAGATGCCAAGTTACCTGTAAGAGAAGGCATATCATCTTGCATGTACATAGGTGAAGCAAATCTTGCATCTTGGAAACTTCTGTGAAGAGAACTACTTGCATGATGAGTCTTTTGAGAGATGAAAGGGACAAACAAATACTTTGACAGTTTATGCTTCCCATGAACGAGAAAGGAAATTAACTCATTAACTTTTTTTTCCTTTGCAGAAGGGCTGTGTGGGAAAGGAGCATCTGCTGCTGCCTTTTGGGGGAACTGGGAAATAGCTGAGTTCAGGTTCTGTGAATAGAAAGTAAGAAGTGGCAAGAATAAGTTAAATGGCTTCTACACTTGCAGTAACAGCACCAGAATTCCTGCTCCAGAATGAAATGTCTAAAGCAGCTGCATGAAAAGCTTTCCAATCTCTCTGTGTGCAGGCACACACTGCACACACTTCTCTTTTTGTTTAAGGTTTTTAATGCGTGGCAGAAGCTTGATGTTTTCACCATTCAAATTACTGCATATATATATATATATATAATTAACCTCTTAAAGTAAGATTATGGATATATTTGGAATTACCACAGAACTTTTCCTGTACTCTTCCAATGCAGAAGTGTGAGCAATGTCTGTCATCTCAGTAGCTTTATTTTTGACAATTGTGCTTGGTTGTTTTCTTCTTAACTGAGCCTCTTCTTAAAGCTCCTGCTGGCATAATTATTTCAGCTAGGGATCACATCTTGAAGTAATTTTTGAGAAATCTGTGTAAACAATGAAGCATAGACAGATGATATTGGGAAGATGTCTCCTGACATATTGTGCATCTTTTGAATTTTTTATTTTTCTTGCTCCCTTTGAATAGAGAAGGTTCATGCAGAAGTTGAAGCAGTTCTAGGACGTGACAAAGTTCCCTCGCTTGCTCACAAGGCTCAAATGCCCTTCACAGAGGCAACCATTATGGAAGTGCAGAGGATGACTGCAGTTGTTCCCCTCTCTATTCCTCGAATGGCCTCAGAAACTGCTGGTAAGTGTTTCTAGAGACTTCTTACTTACAGTATTTCTTTTGGGGATGAAGATCTGATGGGACATGTAATGATAATTTACAAAGACCTCATTTATGTGTTAGACCTGTAACCCAAGTACGTAAAATGCCATTTTTAGAGAGTAGGTGGCCTCAAGATACTCCTCTATTTAAGCAGCATATCTGACCTAACATCCTAATTTAGAGCAATTTCTTTTATGTGGATCAGCCTGTATTGACTGATATGCTTAGTTGTAGCTGGCAGCTGAGACTCCACCTTTGTACCTGAAACAGCAGAGTTGTTTTTGGCATTCTGACACAGAGGTCTGAAAACATCAATTTAGAGCAGGTCATTGGTTAAAGGCTTATACCATTGACCTCCACGTATTTTTCCAGCTTATCTACTGCTGAGCAATGGCTAAAGCCAGTGTAATTTCAAACCCAGTACTGAATTGATCTTTTTTAATTGTTTTGGCTTCAGGACAGTGAGGTGCAACAAGCTGAAATGAGACTAGTAATTTCAAGACCCTCTTGTGACAACAGTTCAAACCCCATCCCTTTACTGTGCTAGGGCTCTATGACAGCACAGGAGTAAGAGGAAACTGGGTTGCAGCACTTGCATGCTGCAGGGTGCATTTCTTACAATTGCTGCTGCTTTTTCTCTGCAGGGAGCTGTTGGTGTAACGATGTCTTTCCAGCTGCTCAGGCCTGTGTGATTCTGACTCAAACAGGGTAGCAGAGATCACCTTTGCCTTAAGCTTTTGCTACATTTGCAACCCACTGCTAGAGATGGATATAATTTTTTATGGCATCCTCTAGTTGTCTTTTTAGTGATATGTTTCCCATGTTTACTTCTAGCAACTTGTCAGATCTCTGTCTCTGTGCTTTTGTTTCAAGTGCTGCAGGGATATACCATTCCTAAGGGCAGTGTGATTGTGCCCAACCTGTGGTCAGTACACAGAGATCCTAACATTTGGGAGAAACCAGATGAATTTCAACCATCAAGATTTCTGGATGAAAATGGGCAGCTAATTAAGAAAGAATCATTCATTCCTTTTGGAATGGGTAAGATAATCCACATGCAGTCATTGGGTGCTGGGGGGGGGGATGTTTCAAGTGCAGGGCCTTGGAGGTGTGAGATGTAAAAAATGCACGTAGGACCAACTATAGAACTTATTTTATTATTACAGTTGGTGACTTGCAAAATGGGTTGGGTTTCTAAGGTCTCCAGCTGCCAGGCAGAAACTATGACTTGTCCTTTGCTAATACTTTTGTTGCAGATGTAAATGCTGTTAATACAAAGTAATACTGATGAGCAGGGCTTAGAACAAAAGATTCAGAGTTCATAGCTTAATAGTAGCTTAAGCCTTTCTGTGTTTGGACTGTGGTAGCACAGGAATTACATGTGTGTTAACAAAGGGATCAACTGTGTAAAGCCAGTAACATATCTCTTCTAACTGTTCTTCAGGTAAACGTGTGTGCATGGGAGAGCAGTTGGCAAAAATGGAGCTGTTCTTGATTTTCACAAGTTTAATGCAAAGTTTTACCTTTTTGTACCCTGAAAATGCTGCAAAACCGTCCATGGAGGGAAGGTTTGGTCTGACTTTGGCTCCATGTCCATTCAACATAATAGCTTTGAAGAGATGATATAAAATCAAAAAAGATTTAGCAAAGAAATACTGCACTTTTAAAATCCAACTTTTTTTTGTTTCCATCTCTTGTTTCTTTTTTCTCAGGAAAACACCAACTGCATATGCTTTCACGCTCAGTGATCACTCCATTTAGACTTCTGGAAAGTAAAGATTTTCTTTGTCAGCTGTTGCATTCCACAAACAATCTGACAGCATAGTTTTCAATTTGATATTAAAACTTGCTGGGCTTAAACCCTGTCTATAAGCTATTGCTGTCAGTTTGTCAAATGTTAATTATGGGAGAATGGTCCAAAACATCTGTTAATGCTTTAGCAGATAGTAATTGTAAAAAATTGTAAAAGCAGCACATAAACAATTAATTTACCAAAGGAGTGAAGGACATTGTGTAATATCAAAAGGATTAACAAATGACAGGATGTTAGCATTTTCTGTGTAAAGAAACATTGTAATTGAGCTTAACTAACGACATACACTTTTTGGAAACTACTAAATGACACTTCTATTAACCTTGGAGGATTCTTTCTTGCAAGTAAATCATAGGTGTAGATAGGATTGAATCAGTCTGGATTCCTCGATTCAAACATACTTGACTATCAGGGCTCACTAAAAACATGTAGGTGCCAACTCTGAAAACCCCAGGTTTGAGGCCACATGGATGCTTGAATATGCCATATTCTCAACATGAAACAAGTGTGCAGCATATGGATGCAGATGTTTTATTCCGGCATATAAATGAGAGCGGAATCCTCTAACAAGAAACAGCAGAAGTCTGTTCTTTCTGGTGCCAAGCAGATATTCAAGATGACATCTGTGCTGCCTCTTGGCATTCACTGTTCTCCCCACAGCAGCAGTGGCTGCAGTCTGGATGAGACCAACACCCACTCATAGGGAAAAACTCTACATGTGCAGTCCTGGACTTGCAGTCAGGGCTTGCACTCAAGTTTTTCATTCACCAGCAGTACGGACAGTACTGCCACAACCTCTACGGCTTTGGGAACTGCACTCTTCAAATATGACTTCACAGTGGCATTAGAAGTGAAGGTCTTATACATTTACCATGGAACAGGAGGAATCTGACAAACTTGAGGTTTGAGTATAATGTCTTTGTTATCTTCCACACGAAGTACAAATATCTAGTTCATATAGTACTACTGTATCAGTACCTTATTCTTTATATATGCAGAATCTTAGTGCTGTTAACCACTGTTAAACCAATGGCCAAGGAAACCTCATGTTAGGTGTTTTGGGACAGGGCAATCAGTCTTGCCTTGTATTTGAAAGATCTTTTAAACACATAAAGTGATCTTTGGGGGGGAATATGTAACAACCTTTAATTATTCTTAATTATTATTAAATCACTTTATACCCCTTTTGATCTAGCAGAATTTCATATCACATGAATTAAGTTCTTATGTACTCTTTTGAAGAAAGTTTTCTCCCCGTCACTGGAGATCTAGAGAAAACTGGGAGTCCTCCTAATGTCAAGTTTACAAGACTGGAATGTTAATTTGACTGTAATTTAGAATTGGGTATTCCATGGCAGAAACTGAACCTAAATTGTAAAAGAAGAATCAACTTTTCAGCTTTAAATTAATGTCTGGTTTTGTCACTTTTAAACTTGAAATTTTATAAGCCAGGTAGTGCCTAATGAAGACTGTAAGATAGTTATTTCGGATTTAAATTAAGGTTTTCTGTTACCTGTTTTGAATAACAGAGTGCCTTAATTTCTGAATTATGTATTTGATTGGTCAGGTATCCCTCTGTTTGTGTGAGAACTTCCAGTTCTTATGTAGGCTAACTTTGGACTTCATAAGCTTCTGTTGAAT
Organism: Manacus vitellinus; assembly: GCF_001715985.3. Lineage (NCBI taxonomy): Eukaryota > Metazoa > Chordata > Aves > Passeriformes > Pipridae > Manacus > Manacus vitellinus. The sequence goes on along the minus strand of NW_021938789.1, from coordinate 42,758,995 downwards.
TTTTTATTAGTATGAAATTTTTGAAAACTTAGCACAACAAAAAGTTGAATTTGATACCAATGCTAGTGAACTTGCTCTAAAAGCTGACAGTATTGGAGAATTAAGCACTCGTTTCTTTAATTTTGTATTTTCCAATGAATAAATAGATTCTGTACAGTCAGGATTTTTGTCTGAAAAATCCTTAAAATAGTATATGCTTGACTGAGAAGCTAAAATTTAGTGCTGATAATATTTATCTTTCTGTTGAAATGCCTTTTAAGCAACATAATGATGTTGGTGTGCAACTGATCACTTGTACAAAATATCTGTCCTTTTGATCAATGAGGACACATTTGAAAAGCACTTTAGTATTTTATTTTTACATTTTCCAAAGAAAACACAATTCGCATAATCCCCTAGTATGTGAAATTGTACATATTTGTGCTTGTTTTGCCTGCTGAGTTTAGTTTAAAATGTCACCTTTGAAAACTATCCTTTGAAAATTATTCTTCTGCAAATAGTATCTTGAGAATGTGGTTTTTGGTGATACCTGTAATCAAATGCTGCATCGTGTGACAAGCTAAAAATACTGATGCGAAGGTTCAGTCACGTCAGTGTCTGTCAGAATGCAAGATGCCGTTAGAAATTACAATAAAGACTTGCTTTTCATGCCTTCTAGATGCACTGAAATTTTCACAGGATGCCGTCAAAGTAGCTAAACAGTAGCATAAAAGCAGCAAAATCTTTGTGGTTTTCAAAGTGTGTTGCCATCTTTGGCAAACTAAGTAAAATGGTAACAGATTTGGTTTGTGTTTGTAAATGTATCCTCCCCCTCTGTTTTTTAGCAGAGGAAGCATATCAAATGCCTTGTTGAAAAATGTATATATAAGTGAGTGGCTGTTTCTGAATGCTGAAAATATCTTTGTGTCTAAAAATTACTTCAGACTTTGCTTCAATATATTTTTATTTTTAATAAAGTAATTCTCAAGTAAGTGTGTGACAGCTTTGCATAGTCCTTTTGATGAGTTCCACTTACTGACTAAGCTTGTGGTGTTTGGCATCTTACAACGAAAGTTTCTGAGTGACAAAATATTACAAAATGTTTTTGGATGAGGAGTGAAGGACGTGGGGGAACAAAGTGAAATTGGAAAAATACACTGCCAGACATATTATGATCAAATGATACAAGGAATGTTTTAAAAACACTCACACAGAATAAAAGGAGAGAGAAGGGTAGAGATGAGGAAGATAAAAGGGCAAATGAGTTGTCACCAGGAGGAGATGCACAGTGTGCAAGAAAGAAAATCTTGGGTGGGAGCTGAGGTGTAGTTTTGTTGGACTCCTGGCACAGAGAAGCATGGAGGGCAGAGAAGGAAAAGGGTGGCCATGGAGAGCCTGGGGTGGAGGACAGAGAGCTGGGGCCTCTGGCCTAGAGGAGGCCCGGTGGAGGGAGGAGATCGTTATATATAGAAGGGAAGACCTGGGAGCAGACAGCTGAAGTGCTTGTGGGGAAGTAGTGAGTCTGAGCACTGGTGTGTGCTGGAAGCTGGGCACTCAGGAGCAACAGCTGTATGTAGAAATTGTGCATCTTATACCCTGGGCTTAGTAACAGGTTACTTGGCATGGTGCTTTTTATTTTGACTTTTGTTTTTTTTTTTTTTTTTTAAGGGAAATTCATTAGTTACCCACTCAGCTGTCATTTGTATACACAAAGAACAGTAACTCTGAGTCTCTGTCTGAGTAAAGCTGTTCCCACAACCACTTCCTGTGCCTGCCTAACCTACTGTCAAGTGAGGCTGAGTGAGGAAATGAGGAATTTTCTTGCATTGGGCTTTTGGTACAAAGTGCAGAGATATGAGAATCCTCTTATTTTTTTATTTGACTCAAACAAGCTGCTCAATGTTTACCCTGATGCTGACTTAAGTAGAATATGCTGTAATTGCTGTATTGTCAGCTGCTGCTGTTGCTGACTTGAAGTGCTGATTGTTCTGGAGATAAATGAAATACATGGAAAATCAGGTCTGTCTGCATCTGATATGATTTGGCTGTTAGTATTTATAAAGGAAGTAATTTTTTGTTGTTGTTTACTATATGACTTGTGCTAGCCTGGAAATAAAATCCCCTTCTAGTCAGGAAACACTTGTTGTAGAGAGAGAGCTTCTAATGATGTGAACCAGAAGGACACTGAGGTGCTGGAGAGGGTCCAGAGAAGGGCAATGGAGCTGGTGAAGGGCCGAGAGGGTAAGTCCTGCGAGGAGCAGCTTAGGGAGCTGGGGCTGTTTAGCCTGGAGAAAAAGGAGGCTCCGGAGACCTTGTCGCTTTCTACAAGTGCCTGAAAGGAGGTTGTAGCCAGGTGGGAACCGGTCTGTTCTCCCGTACAAATAGCACTAGGACAAGAAGACATAAGCTCAAGCAGCACCTGGAGAGGTTTAGGATGAGCATTAGGAAGAATTTCTTCACATAAAGGGTGATTAGACATTGGAATGGGCTGCTCAGGAGGTAGTGGAGTCACAGTCCCTAGAGGTGTTTAAGGAAAGACTTGGTGCCATGGTCTAGTTTGACATGGTGTTCGGTCATGGGTTGGACTCGGTGATCTCAGAGGTCTTTTCGAGCCCCATTTACACTGTGAACATGAGTAGC